>NW_021836874.1:35000-37512 GCF_006345805.1 Octopus sinensis | reverse complement strand
CGAATGTTTCTCATAATTTCTAGCATTTCAAGAAAGGTTGGGAACAGGCAAAATCCTTGCTGCACCGAATAACATGCTTAGCAGTATTTTCCTCAGATTCTTTCACGTTCTGAGTTCAAATGCAACCGAGACCGACTTTGCATTTATCTTTCGCGATCCATAGAAACGGGTACCATTTCAGAACTGGAGTCGATGCAATCAATTAATGACTTTCCTCTTAAAATTGCTGGCATTGCGCAAATATTAGAAATAATTATAAATATTTTGTCTTTAATCACTTAATTTCATCGTTGCGCCGTTTATCCAACAACGTTGCGCTTAATAATCCTTTCTGTTATAGACGCATGGCCTGAAATTTCTTGGGAGGTTGCAAGTCAATTAGATCGACCCCAGCACGCAACTGGTACTTAATTTGGTGATGTCCTGCAGCCATATATGCACACATATTATTTATTATTATTAATTGATCGTCAAATATTGTTTTTCTAAATGCATGTGTGTGCTATTCAGTCCAGAAAGAATATAAGAGACGTCATGACAAAATAGCAAGGATTGTCCACTGGACACTTTGCAACAAGTATAGACAGAGCAAGAAAAAAAGTGAAGAAACAAATGAACCAAAAAACTATAGACCCATAACCTGCTTAACAACTATGTATAAAACACTAACATCTGTCCTGACGGAATATACCTATAGCTTTTTGACGGACAGCAGCATATTCCCTAATGAACAGAAAGGAAGTAAACGTGGATCCTAAGGTTGTAAAGATCAACTACTCATCAATAAGATGATCTTAGAAGATTGTCACAAACGACACAAAAACTTACCAATAGCCTGGATAGACTATAAAAAGGCTTTTGATAGCCTACCACATAGCTGGATTAAGAAATACCTAGAAATGTATAAAATAGCACCTACTCTGCGAAACTTTTTGTCTGTAAGTATGAGATCATGGAGAACCACACTAACTTTGAACAGTGACAATGAATCTCTAAATGCTGGTGATGTAAAAATTTCATGTGGCATTTTCCGGGGTGACTCACTATCACCACTCCTCTTCTGTTTAGCCTTAGTACTTCTCTCAAAACTGCTCAATGACGCACAGTACGGATATAAAATGTTTGATAAAAATATAAATCATCTCATTTACATGGATGATTTAAAGCTCTTTCCAAAAAATGACCAACAACTCAATGGCTTACTAGCGATTGTCAAACAATTCAGTGATGACATCAGAATGCAATTTGGCCTCGATAAATGTGCAAAAGCTACCTTTATCAAAGGAAAAATGACAGACACATCTAACGTTAACCTTGACCAGCAGAATGTTATAAAAGAATTAGACCCAGCGGAGAACTACAAGTATCTAGGGGTAATTGAAGGAGACGGAATAAGGTATTCAGAGATGAAGGAAAGGATCAGGAGAGAATGCTATCGCAGAGTAAGAGCAATACTCAAGACAGAGCTGATGCGAGAAACAGGATCGAAGCGATCAATGCATTAGCCATACCAGTCGTGACTTACAGTTTCAATATCGTTAACTGGTCAATTACTGAAATATGTAATCTTGACAGAAAAATACGAAAACTGTTGACAATGCATAGAATGCACCACCCTAAGGCAGATACAGAACGACTTTATCTGCCAAGAAAAGAGGGAGGCCGTGGACTTTTACAACTGGAAATAACAATGAAGATTGCTACAATTGGCCTAGACACCTACCTGAAAAACTCTGAGGACTGGATGTTAAAACTTGTCTCAAAACATGAAAACAAGAAAGCATCATACTCAGTAACAAAACAGGCAAAGGAGTATCTAAGTGAATTCCGAATACAACAGATTTCGGAATTAGAGATAGACATATAAGAAACAGGCACAGAAAAAGCTAAGCGCATGAAAACCCGTGCTAAATCTGCGGCCTTAGATATTCTGAATGATAAATGGCAAGAAAAACCTCTCTATGGCAAATACCCAAATAGAGCGAATAATGCAGATGTTGACAGAGCCCTGACCCATCAATGGCTAATGGCCTCTGGCTTAAAATCTGAAACAGAGTGGGTTATCATAGCAGCTCAAGATCAATGCCTACCAACAAGAAACTACCAGGCCAACATATTAAAGATCGGTTGTAGCCCAACATGTCGTGTATGTCAGCAACAAAATGAAACCATTGATCATGTGGTCTCCAAGTGCAGTCCTCTAGCGCCTACAGAGTATCTCAACAGGCATGATAGAGCTGCACAATATATTCACTGGGTAATCTGCAAAAACCTGGATTTGCCCATGAAAAAAACTGGTGGGAACATAAACCATCCCCAGTGCTTGAAAATGACCACATCTCACTCCTCTGGAACTTCACCATTCAAACTGACAGAAAGATAGATGCAAATAGGCCAAACATCATATTGAAAGACTTCAAACAAAGAACATGCCTCCTCATTGATATGACTGTCCCAATCGATATAAACGTATTTGTCAAGTCCTACCAAAAACTGAGCAAATATTAAAGAT
>NW_021836874.1:5000-30000 GCF_006345805.1 Octopus sinensis | reverse complement strand
GTCCCTTAATATTTAATAATTTATATTCAACATATCATCTATTCAAAAAGACAATCAATACTTCATTTTATCTTACTATATATACTATTTATGCTATATATTCTATATTCTACATTAATATTATAAAGAATATAAATAAAACATAAAAAACTGAGTTGGGATTGCTTTGAATAATATATATGTGCGCGCGCTTCGTGCTGCATCTCTTCGTGCAGTACGAATCTTTGTCAGTGAACAGGTCGCGGCCTCAAAGCGACGAAAATATTTTGGAGGCTGACTGTTTAAAATACGGTTTTCACCAATCCGAATGCAGTTTAAACATCATGGTTTGCCAGGTCTTCCGATAATCTGTAATTTGTTTATATTCATATGCTAGAGATATTTTCTAATCCACATCGTTAAATGGTTGTTATAGTATTGTTGGTATTTCTGTTCAGATTAGATTTGAACATTTTATAAACCGTTTTTCTTTCATATCTCTTCCAATCTCACTTGTGTCATGTAGTTTGTGGGAAGGAAACATTAGAAGCATTTTTTTTACCACCTGTCTGTATATGTTCCCTCAATGGAATTCGAGGAACATTGGTGTTCCGCATTTGTTATCTGTGTGGACTCGTGAGCGTTCTAATAATGCATTCCCTGTCTCGCCTATATATATAGTTCCGTGCAATTCAGGCATTTAATGCAGTAGATCAAATTTCTGCTTTTGCAGTTCATATCTGCATTTGCGAAAATCTGTCCAATTTTTGTTCTAATAGATCTACCATTATACATGTATTGACACGTTCCTCTCCTTTTATCATTACACTTGCGTACTGTAAAAGTTTTACTCTGTTTTTTAATGCACAATTATCCCTTTGTTAATACTTTCTTTTGGTTATGTAGTTGCCGTTTTGCTTAAAATAAGTGTCTGATTAGCTATTAAGTTGTTTTTTTTTTAATTTTTCAATTTGTTTTATGATTAGCAAATTTGTTTTGATGCTGTTAAAAATGTTTTGGTGATGCGGAGTGTGTTGCTAGAAATGGTATTGTCTTCCTTCGATGGGTTCGTCTTTTTTGTGTTGCCTTAAGTTGCTCGTTGTATGCTATTTTCTATAAGTAGGTAAGGATAATTTTGCTTGAGCAGAAATCCTTTGAGCTTTATAAGTCGTGTATTTCTGGTATTTGGATCGGCGACTATAGTACAAATCATCCTGGCTAGACAGTACGGGATATTGCATTTTGTGCGTGTTGGGTGGCATGATTTGAAATTTAGTTACTGGTGTGTATCTGTGCTTATTGTAATAAATATCAGTAGTGATTGTGGTGTTGATTTTAATCATGCTTATGTCAAGAAATTGTGTGTTGCTCATTTATCTTGTGAATTTGAGACTAGGTTATAGATTTTTGAGGAGGGTACCGAATTCTTCCAGATTTTAAAAGGATTTGGTTCAGATTAGGAAACAGTCATTGAGGTATCTTTTCCAAGTGTCCTCTATATGTCTCTTAAATGCCATGCCGTAGTTCTCTTCAACTTTTATATAGGTTTTGTTCCAAGTATCCCAATACTGAGTATATATATATATACCACCCAGCGAACTTCCACCATGGGTCATCACAATTGCTTAAGGTAAAAATGAATTCCTCGCTCTTTCGGAAACATCAATCTTCTGTATTGACCGCTTTCCACCACTTTGATCTGTTTTTTGTATTGAATACGTATCGCCACCGTGGGCCACTGCATCGAACACTTTGAACATATACTTCAAACTATATATCAACTATACATGAACTATATATCAACTATACATGAACTCTAAGATGTCTGACTCCGTTGTGTATTATAAATGAATTTCTTGTGTTTGACGGCATGAGCTGTCTTTTTTTATATATAACTTTTTTTGATAAGGTTCATTTCAGGAACTGAAACATGTTATAATGTATATATAAAAATTAAAAATTGTATAATACAGCAGCATTTTCGAACTTCATTTTTTACAAGGATATATATATATATATATATTGTAGAATTCGACGTAGATGTCTGAGACAATATGTATGCTAACAGTGGCTCAGCGACCATTGTGGAAGCAGAAATAGGCTGCTCATTTGAGCTTATAAGGCATCACAATCTAGTTATAAATAAATGTGTTATAATATTTTTATAAAGAGCTAACAACCATTAGCTGTACACTAGGAAACCAACGGACGTATATATGAAGGCGCGTATCTTAGTGTTAAAGATATTCGGCTCACGAGCGTACGACCGTGAGTTCAATAACCAGTGGTGCCTTGTATCCTTAAGCAAGACACTTTATTTCACATTGTTCCTGTCCACTCACCTGACAAATATGAGTAGTACCTATAGTTGAAGGAGGCAGCTTTGTAACATTCTTTGTCAAGCTGTCTTTCTTAGAACAACGTTAAGGGTATGCGTGTTTGTGGAGTACTCAACCACTTGCGCGTTAATTTTACTATCAAGCTTCTCCCTTGATCGGATCAACTAGAACATGCGTCATCATAACCGACGGAATACCAGTTATTCTCTGCGTATATCAGTTTTAAATTCTAGGTATAGGTGTTCGAGAATCGGTGGTTAGATTTCTCGTTTTAGCGTAGATTCCATTTTGTAGCAAATAGTCTGATTTTCACTTGTATTTTTAGAACGTTCTACATTATTTAGAATGTTTTATTTTATGTTATCTTGTAGTATTTAGTTTTAGTTCTGACTTGAACTCAGAACTATAACTAAATACCGCAAGGCAGTTTATCTGATGCTTAAACGATTTTGCTAATCCACCCTCCGAAATAACGGCTTCAAAATTTTGACACGTGGCCAGCAGTTTTTGTGCAGGTGGTGTTAGTCGTTTACATCGACTCCAGTACTTGCCTGGTACTTATTTTATTACCCAAAAGGATAAAAGTCAAAGCCGACCTCGGCAAAATTTGAACTCAGAACATAAAGACAGATGAAAAGTCATTAAGCTAATGGTCCTGCCAGTTCACCACCCTTATCCACCCCAGCCCCAACCTCTAAATATTAATTTCTTAGGTACAAGGCCAGACTTTTACAACAAAGATTAATTCGATCTAAACGTCCCAGATTTTGGCTTGAACTTTTATTTTATCAAGACTTCAATGGGGTTTGAAATCAAATCATAAACTTGCAGAACAAACCACCGTGGCATTTTGGTCACCGCTCTAAGTGTATCGACAATCCAAAATGTAATACTCTGAGAGCGATATGTCAAGCAGTTCAACTTCTAAATATTATTTTCTTGGGTACAAGGCCAGCCGTTTACAACAAGGGTTAATTCGAACTAACCGTCCCAGTTTTTGGCTTGAAGTTTTATATTATCAAGACTTCAATGGGGTTTGAAATCAGATCTCAAACTGGCAGAACAAACCACCGTGGAATTTTCTTCACCGCTCTAAGTATATCGACAAGCCAAAATGGAATACTCTAAGGGCGATATGTCAAGCATTTCAACCGATCCTCTGTAATTCGACCAAAACAATAACGTTATATTTGGTGCAGAGAACTAAATTTCTAATAGATGATTACTTTGTTTGGATTTTTTCTTTCTATATTCCAAGATAGATTGGCATTACTTATAAGAGGAAATAATAATTCCTACTTCATGAATTCTATTTCAATATTTTTAACATATATTCTTGATTTTTACCATTATCTCATCAAGTTTATCAATTTTATTTGTCACTCACTCATTTTCTCTCCTGCTATATTATGATTCTATCAACCCCATTTCTCTTCCATTAACTTACAAAAAGCTTTCTTTTCTTCAAATTTAACCTCTCTATATCTAAATCCGTTCCTATTGGCCGTTCATTTACGGAAAAAATTTGTAGTCTACTTTTATCTTTCACTCTTCTTTCTGTCTTCCTTTTCACTATTGCTCTGTCTCTCGCTTCTTTCTCGCGTTATCGTTCTCTCTGTTTCTCTCGTCTTACAATAGCATACTATTACCTCCATTAATTTGCAAAAATTTTCTACCCTCCTGGTTACATAACCTATTCAAGCATTTCAATTTGATTTATCAGATGATGAAATTTCTATTACAGCAAACTAACTCAATTATTTCCTATAAATCCTATTCTCACATTGAATTATAAATGTATTTATTACATTTATTATTTGGTATAATTATTAGTATTTTCTTTATGATTTAATGGAGTGAAAATAACTTCGATATTAAAACATACATATTTAAGGAGAGAGAGAGAAAGAAGAAAAAAAAACAATATATTCGCAATAGTGGTGGGGGGGGAGAAAAAGAGATAGAGAGAAGCAGAGCGGGATACAGAGAGACAAAGAAATAGAGGAAATAAAACGGTAAAGATGTAAAGAGAACAGAGAAACAACGACGAAGAAAACGAACAAAAGTTAAAGAAGATGGAAAGAGAGAAAATTAACATGGATGTGTGTGCAGCAGAACAAGAGGTAAGTTAAAAGTAGAAGGAAATATCGATGAGGGTTCAATACACATCTGAACCTATATAAATGTTGCTACAAGGACAGCAATCTCGGTTGAATGGATAAATTGATAACATCCATCTAGTGTTCAACTTGAATTTATTTTATGGAACCAGAACAAAAGACAAAGGTCGACCTCAGTGGAAATTGAACACATGTAAAATTAAAAGAAATGCTGCTAAGCATATGAGTGGCTGTATGGTAAGTAGCTTGCTTACCAAACACATGGTTCTGGGTTCAGTCCCACTGCATGACACCTTATGCAAATGTCTTCTACTATAGCCTAGGGCCGACCAAAGCCTTGTGAGCGGATTTGGGAGACGGAAACTGAAAAAATCCCGTCGTATATATATGTATATATATACATACACACAAACACACACACACACACATATATATATGTGTGTGTGTGTGTGTGTGTGTGTGTGTGTGTGTGTGTTTGTGTGTCTGTGTTTTCCCCCCAACATCGCTTGACAACCGATTCTGGTGTATTTACGTCCCCGTAACTTAGCGGTTCGGCAAAAGTGACCGATAGAATAAGTACTAGGCTTGCAAAGAATAAGTCCTGGGGTCGATTTGCTCTCGACTAAAGGCGGTGCTCCAGCCTGGTCACAGTCAAATAACGGAAACAAGTAAAAGAGAGTAAAAGAGAGTAAGCATTTTGTCCGGCATGCTAACGATGTAGGCAGCTCGTCGACTTAAACGTCAGGCATTATTTTGTTCATTAAAGGTGACGAACTGGTAGAATTGCTAGTGCGTCGGACAAATTGCTTTGCGGCATTTCATCCACCTTTACGCTCTGAGTTCAATTCCGCTGAAGTCGACTTTGCCTTTCATCCTATCAGGATCGATAAAAAGAGTATCATTTTAGCACTAAGGTCGATGTATTCGACTTATCTCCTCCCGCGAAATTGCTGGCCTTGTGCCAAAATTTGAAATTGTTATTCTTGTTCATTAAAGGCGACGCGCTGGTAGAATTGTTAGCGCGTCGAACAAAATGTATAACAACATTTGTCTTAGCTCTTTACATTCTGAGTTCAAATGGTGCCGAGTTCAATGTGGCTTTTTATTGTTTCGTGGTCGTTAATATAAGTACCAGTTATACACTGGTTTCAAAGAAATCGATTAACCACTTTCCACTAAAATTGCTCGTTTGTGCTAAAAATTTGGCACCATTATTCTCGGTGTAGTTTCTTCTTCCTCCGCAAAGTGCAGGTGAGTAACGGAAGACAGAGTTACAACTCTGATAAGCCACGTGTTTCTTTCTATATTCCTTCTTGTTCCTAACAATATAATGAAAGATGTTTAGAATACTACGTTTCTGCGTTATTTGTTCCTAGTAAAATAAAATTATGCTTTTTCTGTGTCAAGCAAGAAACTAATGACGCTCTTATAAAGAAGATATTTAAAATGTCCTGCGAAGGGATTTTTATTTGATATTAGTATTAAACTTTATATGAATCAGTTCGAGAGCTATAAAAGAAACATATTAAAGTGATAGAATTCCAACCAGATACATGGTACATGCTTGGATGTCAGAAGACACATTTATCTCTTGCTTCTAACATTGGATTGTGTACTGTATAATAAAATCTGCATCACCATCGTAGCGATTGACCTATAAATAAGACATGTAGTCTTGTTAATAATTTTCTAACAGGATGTAGTAATTGTTGCCAATAAACATACTACAGTCATTGATACGGTGGAGCTTCTGGCTAATGGGTCACAACAATGTCTAAACATCAGTTGCCCCAGAATCCCTTGTACTATAGAATAGAGTGTGTTATGAACACAGATCCGTCATAAAGAAGTTCTTGTTCTGTAGTAAAGAACACCAGCGATTAGGACATCCACATTCGAATCTGCCGGAACGTATTAACAATAAATACGAATGTTAATCGAACAGATATACAGTTATACATATTTTTATGAATTTAGTTATTTCTTGCCACATTCTTCCAGTACTGCTTCATATGTGACATGTCCATTGTTTCGCTGCTGCGTCTCTTCATGTTGATCTTAGCATTAACTAAATATTACGGAGAAGAAATAAAAATGTATTAGTGTGTGTGTGCGTGGTAGTCTCAGAAGTAAAACGTCAAGGTGGTGAGCTAGCAGAAACGTTAGCACGCCGGGCGAAATGCTTATCGGTATTTCGTCTGTCTCTACGTTGTGAGTTCAAATTCCGCCGAGGTCGACTTTGCCTTTCATCTTTTCGGGGTCGATAAATTAAGTACCAGTTACGCACCGGGGTCGATGTAATCGACTTAATACCTATGTCTGCCCTTGTTTGTCCCCTTTATGTTTAGCCCCTTGTGGGTAATAAAGAAATAGGTATTTCGTCTGCCGCTACGTTCTGAGTTCAAATTCCGCCGAGGTCGACTTTGCCTTTCATCCTTTCGGGGTCGATTAAATAAGTACCAGTTACGCACTAGGGTCGATATAATCGACTTAATCCGTTTCTCTGTCTTTGTCTCCTCTGTGTTTAGCTCCTTGTGGGTAGTAAAAAAATAGGTATTTCGTCTGCCATACGCTCTGAGTTCATATTCTGCCGAGGTCGATTTTGCCTTTCATCCTTTCGGGGTCGATAAATTAAGTACCAGTTACGCACTAGGGTCGATGTAATCGACTAATTCCTTTGTCTATCCTTGTTTGTCCTCTTTGTGTTTAGCCCCTTGTGGGTAGTAAAGAAATAGGTATTTTCTCTACCGTTAAGTTCTGAATTCGAATTCCGCCGAGGTCGACTTTGCCTTTCATCCTTTCGGGGTCGATTAAATAAGTACCAGTTACGCACTGGGGTCGATATAATTGACTTTATTCGTTTGTCTGTCCTTGTTTGTTCCCTCTGTGCGTAGCCCCTTGTGGGCAGTAAAGAAATGAGAAGTAAAATGTCAAGCCGTTAAAAGCTAGAAAATAGCTTCAGTCACTAAACTGCGGCGAAGCTGGAGCACTGCCTTGAAAATTTTTTAGTCGAATGAATCAACCCCAGAACTATTTTATTTTCGCCTTGTACTTCTTTTATCGGTCTTCGTTTGCTGAACCACTACCTTACAGAGACGTAAACACACCAACACCGGTTGTTAAACAGTGGTGGTAGACAAACACAGATGAAGTCACACACACACATGTAAGTGTTTCTGTGTTTGTGTCTGTATATATATATATATATAATATATATATATATGTGTGTGTGTGTGGATATGTAAATCTATTAAATGGATATTTTAGAAGAGATATTTCGTCAATGAATATATTATGTAAAATGTAAAATATCATGAAATATAAAATAGAATTATTAAGTTTGTAAACGGAGAGATCAAATGGATACACATTAATTTATTAATTAATTAACATCTTCACCTACAAACTTTTCATTTCACATTCAATTTAAGCTACAAAACATATATAAATATATAATCGTGCATTTCAAAATACCCTGGGTGAAATATTCTGAGTATATTGGAGTATTCCAGCAGTTCGTAGAGTACTCCTTGTATTGTCCTTTTTCATGCACTGATTGTCCTTGTTTGTCCTCTCTGTGTTTAGCCCCTTGTGGGTAGTAAAGAAATAGGTATTTCGTCTGCCTTTATTTTCTGAGTTCAAATTCCGCCGAGGTCGAATTAAGTACCAGTTATGCACTGGGATCAATCTAATAGATTGGCTCCTCCTCCAAAATTTCGGGCCTTGTTCCTAGAGTAGAAAACTCTAACATAGGCAAATTCCTGAAAATTCAATGGAACGGTTATTCGATTAATTCTCGAACCGTCCATGAATAATACTGAATTGAAAGGATAACCCAAAAGACACTCTAGAGATACTACCATCGGCAGTAATAATTACTTCAAACTTTTGCCACATAGGAAGCTTGGGTGAGGTGTTCCACTGGTACTTATTTTATCAACCCCAAAAGAATGGAAGGCAAAGTCGAGCTCGGCGGTATCTGAACTCAAAACGTATGTCAAGATGGACGAAATACCGCTAAGCATTTTGCCCGGCGTGCTGACGATTCTGCCAGGTTCACACTCACACACACACACACACACACACGCACGAATATATATATATATATATATATATATATATACACGAAGAGGTGCTGAAATGTCCTAGTTTTAAAGCTATTGCGAAAGGCCTGGTTGAAGGCTCAACCCTCCGAGTTCTTTTACAGGTCTTAAAAAACATGAAGGACTGCTGCAGTAAGTGTGTTTATTGGAACGGGGAATATGTTGTATAAATCAATAATTAACTGATTCGCCTATATTTCCTTTTACACAAACCCAGGAACTTTTCAGTCCCTGTCCCCAAAAGACGCACACATATATTTTCACTCTTCCCTGTTTCAGTCATTAGACTGAGGCCATGCTAGGGCATAACGTATCGCCCCTCCTTTTAAAGCACAGTTCTTATTCTATCGAGTCTTTTGCTGAACTCCAAGACGTAAGTACACCGACACCGATCCTTAAGTGGTGTGGGGTAGAAATACACAAACACAGACACACACAGAAATATATATAGATAGATAGATAGATATAGATATATATCGACATATGTAGTCATTGCGGAAGAAGCTCGTGAGATTAACGTGCAAGTGGCTGAGCACTCCACAGACACGCGTGCTCCTTCACATACGTCTCAGGAAGATTCAGCGCGACACAGTGTCACAAAGCTGACCCCTTGAAATACAAGTACTACTCATTTTTTACCGGTTGAGTGGACTGCAGTTACGTGATATAAAGTGTCATGCTCTAGAACACAACGCGCCGCCGGGAATCGAACTCGCGACCCTACGAGTTAAAGTATTCGCGCAGCGAATACCCTAACCACTAAGCTACGTGTCTTCACCACGGTAAAATAAGTACCAAACTAAAAAAAAAAGGAAACGAAAAATTATAATAGTAAGTACCAGGGATCGACTTGTTCGGCTAAACTGTTCAAAGTCGTGCCCCATCATGGCCGCAATCCAATGAATGAAAGAAATAAAGCGTATAAGGTATTCAATGCCAGTCATATACTGAGATTGGTTTAATCAATCACCACACCTTTTTACCCTGTGCCTGTGGAAAACAGGCATATTAAGCATTACCATTATGTCAAGATTTCTTGATAACGGCTTTTGGTTAACAAGTACATTTGTAGCGCCTGTACGGACGTACGTATCTGCTTGCAGCAGACTCTGTGTGAGAGACTGAGAGAGAATATGTGTGTTTAATTCCCTCTGTTAGTGGGTGTATGTCTGTATGTACGTATATATATATATATATATGTATATATGTATATGCGTGTGTATGTATGTATGTATGTATGTATGTACCTGTGCGTCCAGTTGATTGTGCGCAAAATGGTTTGTTTGTCAGGAGAATACATATTTAGCGCGAAAAACACGGCCGTGCGATGAGTGCGGTGGGAATAGAACTACAAAATAGAAAAAGTGAAAATGAAAGTAAAGACAAAAAAGGAAAAATGATAATAATGAACATTCATATCGATTTAAGGATGTTTTAAGTTCTGTTTTTGTTCAGCGATAAACACAGCGATGCATTTAATATAGGCAAAATTATTTCCCGCCTCCTTACCGCCCTTTCCGTATACAAACATACACACACACACACACACACACACACACACAGACACCTACGCACATATGCATACGTATACATATATATATATGAATATATATATATGTGTGTGTGTGTGTGTATACATATATACATACATACACACACGCACACATGTATATATATATATTGTTTGTATCTGTCTCTTTCTCTCTCTCTCTCTCTTTCCCTTTTCCTCGTTTAGCCTCGCTTCTTAGCCCGTGTTTTTATATTAAATTGAATTATGGCGCACAATTTTTCTTAATTGAGACAGAATAGTTCTCGTGAACAATTTGAGTCTATTTGCGTTTATTTGCCTTTTGAATTAGGTGACAAATAACATTGACATTCTACGAAGGCAGATGGTTTCTGATTAACGAAGACAGGTTTTCGTTTAATTTACCGCCATTAATGAAGTTAAGGCGTCAATTTACGGCTAAGAGCAATCCTTGAATCCCGTGGGAGTGTTCGGGTATCACCATCTGGTGGGGAAGCATATTATTATGTACTGTTATTGGTCGAAGAGAGGGAATAAGTAAAGGTATATATATATACATATATATACACACACACATATATATATACACATATATAAATACATACAAATATATATATACACATATATATAGACACATCGAGACAAAAATTGAAGTCCAATCTATGCTGATGGTGGGGAGATATATATTAGAGCGGGGTGTTGGTTTGGCTGTGTTAAGGATGGGAGATAAGATTGTCCAAGGGTGCTTCCGGAAGTAATAATACTTCTACGAAAACCAATAATGATAGTGTTGGCGATAATAATGATAATGATAATAATGGTAATTATAATAATAATAATGATAATAATCATAATAATCATAATAATAATAATAATGATGATGATGATGATGATTACTATCATTATTGTCATTATTATTATTATTATTATTATTATTATTATTATTATCATCATCACCATCAAAATCGTCATCATCGTCATCATCAACCCTGTCATCATTATCATCATCACCATCATCATCATGAATATTATCATCAACAGCAGCAGCAGCAGCAGCAGTAGTACTAGTAGTAGTAGTATAGTAGTAGTAGTAGTATTAGTTCTTATGTAGACACAAATAAAATATAACTGGAGCAACTGTATTAGAAAAGAGAGAGAAAGAGAGAATCTCAGACAGTGAGAGAAAGAGAGAGATACAGGGAGAGCGAGAGAGAGAGAGAGAGAGAGAGAGAGAAGGAGTGAATGATAGTGGGTGGTGAGGATTGATGATGCCGAAGGGAAATATGGTGAGAATGGGTACATAAAAACATCAGCGGGGGTGGCCATTAATGGCCGAATAAACGAAGATGCAAAGAAATAAAAGAAAACGACGTTGATATTGAGGTGGTTGCGTGAAAATGCGTAATCTGGACAAGTAACGTTGATGTTGTTCTTGTTGTTGATGTGATAGTAATGGTGGTGATGGCGGTGGTGGTGGTGGTGGTGGTGGTGATGGTGGTGGTAGGGGTGGAGGTAGACTGGTTCAAAAATGACTGCTGCGAAAACTGTGTTAAACAGTGTGCGGTAGTTGCGGTGTTAATAAATTTGTTGTAGCTGCCGGTCATGGTAGCTGGGATGGGGGGTAGTAAGAGGTGATGTTGACGTTAGTGGTGGCAGTGGAGATGGTCGTGATGGTGGTAGTGATGGTGGTGCTACTGCTGCTGTTGATGACGATGTTGATGATGGTGGTGGCAATGGGGTTGCATGTGGAGATGGACTGGAGCGCGATGATGAAGGTAGTGCTGTTGTTACTGTTGTTGTTGTTGTTGTTGTTGTTGTTGTTGTTGGTGGTGGTGGTGGTGGTGGTGGTGATATTAGTATCGATGGTGGTAATGTTAATTATGGTAGTGGTAGTGGTGACAGTGGTAGTCACAGTGACGGTGGTGGTGGTGGTGGATGTGGTAGTGGTGGCCATGGTTCAGGGGGTATTGATGGTGTTGGTAGTGGTGTTGCTGTTGAAGGTGATGGCAACGGTGCTGGTTCTGGTTCTGGTGATGAAGTTTCCGTTGATGTTAATGGCAGTGACGGTGGTAAAGATGGCGGTTATGGAAAGAAGGCCTTGCACGATGCAATGTTTTACGAGATGAGGAGGTGGGCGTAAGTGTTGATGCTAAGACGAGAAGGGAGAAGTGGGAAGGGTCTGATGACGTTTAGCCGTTCACAAAGGGCCACTGAATTCTTAGCCCTTATCAACCTTTATTCTATTTAAATGGTAACATTTAGTGGTAAAATATTTCCACAATATTTCAGAGTCAAGATGGATAATTCAATTACTTTTAACAGTGTCAGCACCGCTTTGCTGCTAATCTCCATCTTTATTCGGTGTTGTAAAGATTGGTGCTGTTTTTGTTATTGTTGTTGGGGCCGTTGATGTTGTTGTTGTTGTGGTGGTGGTGGTAGTAGTGGTGGTCGTGGTGGTGGTAGTGGTGGTGGGCGTGGTGGTGGTAGTGGTGGTGGGTATTGTTGTTCTTGTTTATAATTGCTGTTGCTGCTGCTCTCGGTATTGCCGGCATCGTTGTTGTTTTTCTTCTAGAACATTTTGTCTTTTTTCTTTCCATTATCAACATCATCATCATCATCATCATCATTACCGTCATCATCATCTTGTTGTTGTTGTTGTCCTTCTTCACTTTCTCCTTTTTTTCTTTTTCTTATCCTTTCCTCCTCCTCCTTTTCTTTTCTTGTTTATCATTTCATCTTCCGATTCCTCTTCTCCTTCTCCTCCTCTTTTTCTCTTCTTCTTCCTCTTTCTTTTTTATTCTTATCCTCTCCTCCTCCTCCTCATCCACCTCCTTCCCTTTTCCTTCTTTTCCTGCTTTCTCATTTTGTCTTCTCATGCCTCTCCTCCTTTCTTCTTCTTCTTCTTCTTCGCCTCCTCCTCTTTCTTCGCCTTTCTTGTTCTTCGTTGTCGTCGTCGTCCTCATCCATTCCTATTTCATGTATGTATATTTTTTCCTTCTTGGTTGATAACAACGGCAATCATATGACAATGACAATGATTATTATTATACTGATGATGATGATGATGATGATGACGACGACGACAAGGAGGTGTAGGAGGCGGAGGAAGAGAAGGACGATGAGGACGACAACGACGACAACGACGACAGCGTCGATGATGACAAAGATGATGATGATGATGATGATGATGATGATGATGACGATGATGACGATGATGATGATGATGAAGAGGAAAATGATAATGGTGGGGATAATGATAATGATGATGAGGACGACAATCCATCAAGATCATAGATCATCATCATCGTCATCACTGTCTTACCGTTTGTTAGTATTCGTTATCATTATTATTGTTATTTATTTATTTAGGTATTTATTTCGCATTTTGTATGTTTGTTTATTTCCCCCACATACCACCCCACCACAGCGCCACCCCCGACACTTCTTTATCTGTTTACCTCTTTATTTGCCTTGTAATATATAACGCCCATTTAATTGTATAATGTGTTCTTATATTGCTCTTAAGGCCGATAAAGACATCATCAACATCATCAGCATCCACATCATCATCAGAACCATCACTGACATCATTGTTTGTATATTATCACTGCTGCCCATTCTTGTATTTTGCGTCCCTATGAATATTTATAATCCCCAAGGCAGTGTCGTGGGACGAATAAGAAGAAGATACTTGATGTAAATTAACGAAGTGCATTCTGGGATATATATGCATTGCGACAATCTACCTCCCGAGTTCAAATCCCGCCACGGTCGGTTGTTTGAGCCTTTTACCTCATCGGAGCAATCATTGTGTAGATTGATGAATTATCCTCGTTTATTTTGAATATTTATGGAAAGCTTGCGGAATGGTCAAACCAAAGAATTTTGAAATAAATGCCTCTTAGGCTGTTATGTTCTGGGTTAAGGTTACGGTCAGGATGTTATGTTCTGCGCTATACTTCTCTAAACATTCCTTTTTTTCTTTCGCCTATGATCATTATTTTCAAAAAAGGATCATTTTTGTTGCATCTGAGCAGAAAACTGAGTGTGGAAATACAGTCAGATCAGATGTAGAGAAATACCCCCGTTGCAACGCATGACTGCATTCACCACTTTTTTGTTAGTATATTCTCCTGTCTCGAGCGACCCTCAGAGTAGAGTCCCCATCTCCATGAGATATCTCCTCAGCCATAACCATCTGGCAAGTAGTCGACCAACACGAGCCGACAACCCAATGTGATCCTCACTGAAGAAAGCACGGAAAGGCGTGTTTAACTCGAAAAATAGAGTCACATGGCCCAACATTCTGAGCTGGCGTTTCCGAAACATGAATGTAACTGGATGCATACCAGTTTCTGACTCGAGTCGTTAGTTGGGCACAAAATGCGGCCCATTAAGTGTTTTCCTTTAATCGTGAGGTATACAAACAATGTAGTTCTGAATCCAGCTGTTTTTAAAACGCTCGTATATGATTCGTGGAGTGTCATGCGGTATCTTGTAACATATACTCTTTACTCTTTACTCTTTTACTTGTTTCAGTCATTTGACTGCGGCCATGCTGGAGCACCGCCTTTAGTCGAGCAAATCGACCCCGGGACTTATTCTTTGTAAGCCCCAGTACTTATTCTATCGGTCTCTTTTTGCCGAACCGCTAAGTGACGGGAACGTAAACACACCAGCATCGGTTGTCAAGCAATGCTAGGGGGACAAACACAGACACACAAACACACACACACATATATATATATATATACATATATACGACAGCCTTCTTTCAGTTTCCGTCTACCAAATCCACTCACAAGGCATTGGTCGGCCCGGAGCTATAGCAGAAGACACTTACCCAAGATGCCACGCAGTGGGACTGAACCCGGAACCATGTGGTTGGTTAGCAAGTTACTTACCACACAGCCACTCCATGATCGGGATTATTTTTAATTAC
Source organism: Octopus sinensis (assembly GCF_006345805.1). Taxonomy (NCBI): domain Eukaryota; kingdom Metazoa; phylum Mollusca; class Cephalopoda; order Octopoda; family Octopodidae; genus Octopus; species Octopus sinensis. The sequence goes on along the minus strand of NW_021836874.1, from coordinate 14,989 downwards.
CGTTTCAATTAGGTCATCGTCAACGGCTACTGGAAGGTTTTAGATCTTCCAAATAAAAACTAAAACTTTTCCAGCCTTACAAACCATTTACTGACAGTCCTCTCACAGTGGCTGTATCAACTTCAAAATAGGCAGATTTTTTTTTTTTTTGCCGTTTGTACAATTGGCACTCCATCGATTGCGACGACGAGGGTTCCAGTTGATCATGAAATAAGTGTGCAAGTGACTGAGCACTCCACAGACACACAACTACACTTAACGTAGTTCTCAGGGAGATTCAGCGTGACACAGAATGTGACAAGGCTGGCCCTTGCAAATACATGTACAGCTCATTTCCCCCATCTGAGTGCACTGGAGCAACATTAAATAAAACGTCTTGTTCAAGGACTCAACGCACCACCGAGAATTAAACCCACGACCTTACGATCGCGAACCGAAAACCGTAACCACTAAGCCACGCTCCTGTTTGTCCAGTCTCCTGTGCAAATGTGTGACTGGACGCCAATGCAAAAAATCTTTACCTTCTTTCACCATTACAGAGTATTCGTGAAACAGTAGAAATGTCAGGCACGTACGATATATGTTGTATAAAAATTCGCTCGATAGAACACACTCTGTATGTTATTCCTTTATTCTTTTATTCTTGGCCTTTTTAAGTCATTTGACTGCGGCCATGATAGAGCACAAAATTTACTCGAGCAAATCGAGCCCCAGGACTTATACTTTGTAAGTCTAGTACTTATTCTATTGGGTCTCTTTTACCGAACCGCTAAGTTACGAGGACGTAAACACACTAGTATCGGTTGTCAAGCGATGGCAGACGACAAACACACACACATATATATGTATTTATATGTATATAGTTATATATATATATATATATATATATTATATATATATATAATTAATTGTTATCGCCATATTAATATGGCAGTCTTATAGATATAAGACTAAAAGCTGTCGCTGATTAGCTCCATGAGGCCATCGCCTTAAGATAGCTATCTGACACACAAACTGTGTCCATTATAACCTTCGAACAAGGGAGGTCAGCCGTTCACACTGCTAGTCAGGACAGCTACAGACGTGTTTCAGGGTATTTGCCCTTTGTCAATGTAGCGTTCTTTCACTTTCCATCAACCAAATCGGTTGTCAAGCGGTGTTAAGGGGACAAACAAACACAAACCACAACACACACGCACACAACACCACACACACACACACACACACACACACCACACACACTCACTCACACACCCACACACACCCACACAATATATATATTATATATATATGTACGTATCTATATAATATATATATATATATATTTATAATAGGGTTCAGCAAATATTTGCTGAACCCTAATTATAAAGTATTACTTAAGTTTACCGTGAAATGGCCCTTTTTCATGCCGAATTCTACTTAGTGAAATTATTGATTACTTCTAATTAATTAATTAAACCCTTTGTATTATATATATATATATATATATATAATATATTATATATATATATATAGTACACGTCAGGCTTCTTTCAGCTTCCGCCTACCAAATCCATTCACAAGGCATTGATCGGCCCAAGGCGATAGCAGAAGACACATACCCAAGGTGCCACACAGTGCGATTGAATCCGGAACCATGTGGTTGGTAAGCAAGCTGCTTACCACAGACAGCCAATCCTGCGATCCTGCGATGCGTACATGTTTTATACATCATTGTTTAGACTCTAAACTTTAGAGTTAGACGCTAGTCAAACATGAAGGTCTCAGCAGAAAAAGTAGGACTGTCTTCCATCAGTTTCAGTCATAATTGCAACACCTATTTTGGTCCTACGATGGACAAACATATCTTGACTATTGTACTAGATACATCATTATTACATGTTTAGTTTTCTTAGTTATGATTTTTTTTTTAAAATTGATATATGCAAAGGAACCGAAATTCACCTTACTCAGAGAGCCGCCAGACCTAGAACTGGCCCTGTTAAACCATTCTATCGAAATGTATGTTCTTGTGAGTTTTGCAGAAAAGGATATTAGTAGTTAGCTCAGAATATAAATATGTATGTATATTTATACATACATACACACACACACACACACACATATATATATATATATATATATATATATATATATAACACATTCCTGTACAAATAGAGATGATCACAAGCATATATCCTCACAAGCACACAACACACACACACACACACACACACACACACACACATACACACATGCGCGCTCGCACATCACACTTCGATGGTAGCAAATGCCATATCGGAAATAAAGTCTATTTATGAAATAAAATACATTCAGAAGGGAAGGACATATTTTGCCGGCTGAATGAATGCTGGAAAAAATACCTAACGTAGCGACTTGTTTTGACTGTATTTTACCTCATACATGCATACATGCATACATACACACGTACATACATACATACACACATACGTGCATACATCTCTATCAATCCATGCTACATACATATATACATACATGCATATATAAATACATATACACATTGCATATGTAAATGTATATATGTATGCATAGACATAAATATATGTATGTATCTAACTATCTCTTCCTCTTCCTCCCTCTCTCTTTCTGCCTCTCTATATATATAAAAACACACTCACACACACAACACATACACACACTCACAAACATATATATATATGTATATATATACATATATACATACATATATATATACATACATATATACATACATATATACATATACATACATATACATATATGTAAATGTATATATGTATGTATAGACATATATATATGTATGTATCTCTCTCTCTCTATATATATATATATATAAAACACTCACACAACAACACATACACACACACATACATCATATATATATATATATATAATATATATATATATATATATATATATATTATATATTATACATATGTAATATTACATACATATTACATACATATTATATATAATATTTACTGTATTTGAGTATTTTATGAAATCGCTAAATTGCATTAAAATTACCGAAGTTTGATCTTTTAACCTTATAAATACTTAACCAGTTGATATTAGTATCATGTTGACAGAGATGAGGTAATTTATTTCTAAAAATCGTGACCAAGAACTTGGCAAACAGCCAAGTGTCCTGGAATCCTGCAAGCAGCATTCATTTTTGCCTTTTCTTCGCAAGCCGGTTAAACACCTCCCAGCAGTATAATCTCAAATTATATATGTATTCCGATAAAACCGATGCGTAAATGAATAACTGGTACTGTATCTCTGCAAAAAGATATAAGAGATCAAGAGAATAAGTTATTAAGTCTTGGCGAGAACAAGCAGCAAGAGAAAAAGATGGGCTGGCGGCTGGAAGAGGTTGACTAAGAGCAGCGGATTTTCGCTGCTGTTGGAACAGAAGTAGTCACGATGATATCGTTGTATTAAAGCCGGAGATAAAATTGTGGCTGTGAAAACTATTTCAATTCGTTAACAGAACCTCAGGCAGTATGTTGTTTGTGGTGATTTATGATCAAAATATATTCCATCTTAGATAAAGCAATCTTATGTCTTGGTTTATAAAAGTATTTCTATGCATCTAGAAATGTTATTATTATTATTATTATTATATTATTATTATTATTATTATTATTATTATTATTATTATTATTATTATTATTATCATTATTGAATGAGAGCAGTGCATGCTATCAAAATGACACTAGGGTAAAATATACGACTACCCGTCTGATAAGGGTACACCAGGCACATGCATCACAACCATATGTGCGCGACATGGTGATCTCATATGAAGATAAACAGCACATGACCTTCTAGAATTTTCTTCTGGTCGAGTAGCCTATCCCGCTCAAAAGGTCCCTGAATAAATATTGTTTAAGGATGTTGAACGAACCACCCGTGCTTGCAAAGAGGAATTATCCAAACCTCTAAGAATTCCTTTCAACACTTGACTATGATGCTCCCCACTACTTCTGCTCGTGATCAGAGATGCACATATCGTCAGACACTAAGGGACATGGTCAACTGGTTAAGGTTAAAGAACTGACAAGCAAATCTGTGGTATTGAGCAGAATATTTGCTGTAGCCCATCTTTTATACCAAGACAAAACAATGTACGTGATAACACTTCCCAATCAGTTAAGATGAGAAGCAATGAGAGCAATTATTATTATTATTATTATTATTATTATTATTATATTATTATTATTATTATTATTATTATTATCATTATCATTATCATCATATTATTATTATTATCTCATATTATCATTATTTTATTATTATTATATTATTATTATTATTATTATTATATATTATAATATTATTATTATTATATTATTTTCATCATCATTATCATTATCATTATCATTATTATTATATTATTATTATTATTATTATTATTATTATTATTATTATTATTTTGCTTTTTATCTCACAAGATATTGTAGTAGAAGTTTTTACATTGCTAAGTAATGTAATTTAACTAAAATTGTGAAGAATTATTCGACAGTTTCAGAGACCATTGTTTTACATTTATTAATCATTTATCTTTTATGTTTCATCTCTTACCTTCTACTTGTTCCAGTCATTAGAATGCGGCCACTCTGGGGCACCGCCTTGAAGTATTTTCGCCTAACCTATTGATCCCTGTATTTATTTTTTTAATCCTGGTACTTTTTCTAACAGTCGTTTTTGTTGAGCTGCTAAGTTACGAGGACGTTAACACACCAACGCCGGTTATCAGACTCTCAGACACAAAAGCACACACGCATACACACAGATGTGTGTATGTATATATATACATGTGCATATATATGTGTGTGTGTGTGTAGATATATATGTACGTATGTATGTATGTATGTATGTATGCATGTATATATGTATGTATGTATGTGTGTATGTCTGTCTGTCTGTATGTTGTATGTATGCCTGTCTGTCTGTATGCATCAATGTATGTATGTATACAAATTTATATACACCAAAAATGGATACCGGAAAAGAATACATAAAATCTGAACATGTTTCCTACCACGGAGCAAAATCTGGACATGCTCCCTACCACGGAGCAAAGACTTCTAAACCAAAATAATTTTATCGTGAGAAGACAGTGGCTTTCCCAGTTCGAACTGGAAGAGATCCCCCAGTATATAGGTTTTGGTTCGTCTGAGGTTGTAGTAGAAGCTACTTGGCCAACATGCCACGCAGTGAGACCGAAGCCGGAGCCATGTGGCTGGGAAGCAAACTTACTCTCATAGAACAACGCCCGCCCATTTGGGTAAACATATTTTGTATCACTGTTTTAGCTACGACAGATCCTTGATGTGTTTCGTAGCCTATTAACATTGCAATTTTGAGGTGGCGAGCTGGCAGAAGCGTTAGCACGCCGGCCGGAATACTTTGTGATATTTCGTTCTAAGTTCAAATTCCGCCGAGGTCGACTTTGCCTTTCATTCTTTCGGGGTCTATTAAATAATAATAATAATAATAATAATAATAATAATAATAATAATCCCCAAAGACAATGACCGAGTGGATGTACATAGGCTCTATATGAAGAGGGGTAAAGGTGGACGTGGACTAATTAGCGTACGGGAGTGCATCAACAGTGAAAGAAGAATCATGGCAAAATATTTGGTAAACAGCAAAGATATCCTACAGTATACTGCTAATGCAGAAGGATTTATCAAAACTGAACATGAGTGTTCATGAATTCCAATCAAGATCAGCCAACGAGAGAGAAGGAACCCTACTCAACATGGAATTACATGGTCAGTTCTCCGTGAGATCAACAAATTAAAAGACAATGGAGCATCATGGAGGTGGCTTAACATGTTGACGTAAAAAAGAATACTGAAAGCCTGATCGTCGCTGCCCAGGACCAGGCATTAAATACCAACACAAGAATATACACTACACAAGTGCGACGGACTTCTGTAGAATATGCGAGAAGAGGGTCGAAAGCATGATTCACATTGTTAGTGCTTGTGAAAGTCTTGTGCAGAAAGAGTTCAAGCGTAGACACGACAAGGTTGCCCAAAACATTCACTGGCTACTATGTCGTAAGCATGGGTATGAGGTTATGGGAGCTCGGTACCAACATACACTGGAAAAGGCCAAGGATGAAAAGGGGAAGGCAAACATCCTCTGGGACTTTGACTTCCAGATAAACAAGGTATTAGAGCACCGAAGCCGGATACAGTAACCTTTAGGAGGAACAAACGAGAGTGCCTAATAATTGACGTGGCGGTACTGGGAAATTAACAGTCTATGTGTATTGTATAAGTTAGCATCACTTGGAACTGCACGCATATTGTGTAAAGTACTGCCTGTCTGAGGTCATTGCTGTCACTCGACAGACGGTACAAACTCACAGGAGACGCAGTATCTTCAATCAACAACTTCACGATATTGTATACTGTGCGACGTCTATAATAATAATAATAATAATAATAATAATAATAATAATAATAAATAATAATAATAATAAAAATATTCAGACAAATACATAAGAAAACACCAGGACTTACAAACACATATAACATACAGAAAATTGCACTACTAGGCACTGCACACATCCTACGCAGAACACTTTCCATACAATAACCATCAGAGCATCACAACAAATCACAGCACATACCCAAGGCACACAGAGCTGCGCTCGGTAGTGAAGTGAAAGCACACTATAAAAATAAAAACTACTGAATAATAATAATAATAATAATAATAATAATAATAATAATAATAATAATAATAATATAATAATAATAATAATAATAATAATAACAGAAAATAAAGTTGGGGTATGATCTGGGAAGGTGTAAAGGAAAACTGAACCACTTTCTATTCATGGACGACCTGAAGCTATTCACAAAAACTGAAGCAGAACTGGACAACCTATTCCAGTCAGTGCAGATTTTCTCCAGTGATATTAAGATGGAGCTTGGACTCTCAAAATGTATCACGATGGTGAAGAGACAAGGAAAGCTTGTCAAGACAGACGGCATAAGTTTGACAAGTGGTGCAATGATGAAGTGAATTCAACTATAAATATTAGGGAATACTTGAGGCAGATGGAATCAAATCTAACATGAAAGAAAAGAAAAAAAATAGTATACCTGCAGAGATTGAGTAAAGTATTGGCTTCAAAACTGAATGCCAAAAACGAAATTTCGGCTATAAACTCGCGCGCAATCGCTGTAGTTTGGTATGGTGCTGGAATTTTGAAGTGGATAGAAGAGGCGCTAAATGAGATGGACAGGAAGTCAAGAAAGTTTCTAACGATGCGTGGAGCCCATCATCCACTGCAAGACACTGATCGCCTATACATGAAGAGACAAATGGAAGAGGGTTGATACGTTTGAAAGACTGTGTGCGTATCGAACTCGAGAGTTTAATGAGATACCTAGCCCAAAGTAGGGAAACCTTGCTAGTGACAGTTAAGAACGAAGGAGTATTGAGACCTGAGGAAATAGGAAAACAAAATACCATGAGGACAGGAAGAAGAATTTCGCAACAAGGAACTACACAATCAATTCTATGTAGCCACTGCAGAAGTTTCTGAAATAGTTGGGTGGGATTGGCAGATGAAAGGAAGACTAAAAAAAGTGACCGAGAGCACTATAATGGCAGTGCAAGACCAAGCTTTTGCTACGAACTGAGAGTGATCAACCTGAGGAATGAGCAAATGTCTCCGCTGCACCGCATCTGCAATAGTGTTAATGAAACTTAGACTTACCCAAAACCAATACAATTTGTGGCGACACGATCAGGTAGTGAAAGTACTACATCAGAAACTGCGGAAAGTGGAGGCTGGAGAGAGGTATAAGCACAGGCCGAAGAGAATGGTGGTGTCTGTGACTAGGTAAACCTTCTGAGATATCCCAATCCAAATCAAGCAGGCGCTAGAGCATAGCAGACCGGTCCTAGCAGTGGTGGACAAGATGCATTGTGTATGCTATATAGTTGATGTTGCATGCCACTTTGACCCTCAAATAATCAAGAAGTTAGGCGAAAAGATAGATAAATACAACCCTCTCAAGTCGGAAATAGCCTGGTTATGGAAAATGAAAAAAGTAAAAATATTACCAAATATTGTTGGGTCCTTGAGAACAGTATCAGAAGGCATCCAGGAGAATATAAAGGAAATAGAAATAGAGTGCCCAGTAGAACTCAGCCAGAGTAATCAGGAAAGTATTAGATAGCTGAACAGAACGAATAGCATGGTGCCGTTGGCTGCAGGTAGCAAGCCCAGGAGTTCCAACAAAACTTGTGATAAAGAGAAATAATAATAATGATAATGATAATAATAATAATAATAATAATAATAATAATAATAATAATAATAATAATAATAATAATAATGATAACAACAACAACAACAACAACAACAACAACAGCAGCAGCAACAACGCAAGATGGGCTATAACAAATATTCTGCTCAATAGTACAGATTTACTTGTCAGTTGTTTGACCTTAACCATTTGAGTATGTCCCTCAATGGCTGACGATATGTGCATCTCTGATCACGAGCAGAAGTAGTGGGGGAGGATCATAGCCATGTGTTGAGAGGAACTTTTTGGAGTTTGCATAATTCACCTCTGGAAACATGAGTGTTTTGTTCAACATCCTTAACCAACCGTTATTCAAGGAACATTTGAGCGGGACGGGCTGCTAGACCTGGAGAAAATTCTAACTTGGCCCGACTTGCAAGGTCATGTGCTGTTTGTCTTGATATGTGATCACCATGTCGCGCACATTTGGTTGTGATGCAGGTCCCTGGTGTACCTTTATCAGACCTGTAATCATGATGGGTATACTAGGTTTCGTATATTGTACCCCAGTGTCACTACAATTTGATACTTTCCTGATTATTCTGGTCGTGACAAGGAGGCAAACCTTTTGTAACAGCTCTACTGGGCACTCTATTTCAATTTCTTTTATATTCTCCTTGATGCCTTCTGATACTGTTCCCAAGGACCCAACAATATTTGGTATTATCTTTACTTTTTTCATTTTCCATAGCCGGGTTATTTCGTTCTTGTGAGGGTTGTATTTATCTATCTTTTCGCCTAACTTCTTGATTATTTGAGGGTCAAAGTGACATGCAACATCAACTATATAGCATACGTAATGCATCTTGTCCACCACTGCTAGGACCGGTCTGCTATGCTCTACTTTCAGCTCGAGTGTTATGGCCATGCTGGGGCACCGCCGTTAGATGTGCTACACTTTAATTGAAACCTCCTCTGATATGTGGTATTTGACGATTGAGGGAATTTGATGTTGCTGCACTCATTTCCATTTCATACATCGAAGCAAGTTTTTTCCGGAACTACTGACAGGAGGAGATCCAGTTATATCGTGAAGATACCTACATCCACACTATGAAGATCTGTCATGCGTTTTGAGAGATAACTGAAGCGCTGTGAATCCTTGAAATCCAAGCTGTTTCCAGTATCAAGTCCTGCAATTTGATGACACTGTTGGGATGATATCTTGCACTATGCAGTGGCGCCTCTTTCTGCTGTTTGAGTGACGTTCAATGCCGTAATCTGGTACGAGTCCTTCCAAGATCTCCCAGATGAATGACACGGTATATCTTTCCCACCATCACTCCAGATGGCTAGTCTTAACTTCCTAATAATAATAACAGCAATAATAACAACAACAACAGCAATAATGTTCCGTCTTTTACTGAATACCTAACGATTCATAGAATATACACAGGTGTATCCAAATTTGTTCACACTTACGTAGTTTTCGTGAAGGCTTCAAATATATATACATCTATATGTTTGTATGTATGAATGTATATATATATGTATATTTATATGTACATATATGTACGTATATATATATATGTACATATGTACATATATGTACACACACACACATACACATATATGTATATATATATAATATATATATATATATATATATATATATATATTCGTACTCGAATGTTCGTTTAA
>NW_021836873.1:17500-36746 GCF_006345805.1 Octopus sinensis | reverse complement strand
AGGTTTTCTAAGCACCCGCTTGTATTATATGTGTGTATGTATGTATGCATGTATGTATATAACTTATATATATATATATATATTATATATATATATATATGATATCAAGGGGAATGTAGAAAAGCATATATATGTATGTGTGTGTATATATATATATATATATATATATATACGCACACATATGTACATACTTTGCCTTTCGGGGTCGATAAATTAAGTACCAACTGTGTACTGGGGTCGGTCTAATTGAAAAGGGCAAAAAAGCATACCACTGTCGACTTTTTAATCATTTACTCATCGAATCAAATTGCTGAAACCCACATTAATCAGAAACCCTATTTAATAAAACACTAAGACAGATTAGAGAAAGTTCTGCGTGATTAAAAACAGTATTTGAAACGTCATCCATTATATTTCACTTCATTTCTCTTTTTTTCTTTTTGTGTGTGTGTGTTCTCTTGAATTCCGTGAATGTTCTCTATAAATTTCTTTTCCGGTCGTTGTGGAACACTAGCTATCCTATTTAAGAGCCGGTTTCTATTACCGGTTGAATACAATTGCTTTTCTTAATTAAGCTTTACAAACTCATAACGTTTCACGAAGCAAATCCTACAAACAATTGTTTATATACAAGAAGACCAAGTAGCGAGGACGATGTCGTTCGTGCCTAGCTGAGCTTAGCATTTTACATTATGAAGCGATCCAGACTGAGATGGCGAATGGAATCGATTTTACGACATTAACTGCAAATTCGATACAAAGATAGAAATAGTGATCGATAAATATTTACTGGTAACATTTTCTTGTATTCTGCTTAAGCAAGCTGGATTATGTCATTTAATTTATGCACACTCGGAATAAGTCAGTTAATTACAGATCATAGCAAAATAGCTGTCTATCAATATTACAAATATAGATAGAGCGGCGAACTCGCTGAACGTTTAGAACGCCGGACAAAAATACTTAGAAGCATTTCGTCCGTCATTACGTTCTGAGTTCAATTCGAACTTACTGAGCATGCGCCAAAATTTGAAATTGTTATTGCAGATATGGATAAGGCGGCGAGCTGACAGAATCGTTAGCACGCCGGACGAAATGCTTAGCGGCATTTCGTCCGTATTTACGTTCTAAGTTCCAATACCGCCGAGGTAAAAAAAATCTCTGTCTTTCATCCTTTCGAGGGTCGATGAATTACGAACCAGTTGAGTGCTGGGGTCGATAAAATCGATATACTACCCCGTCCCCCATAATTCCAGGTTTTGTGCCTGTAGTAGAGAGCATAATTACGTATATAGACGAAAACGTGTGTCTATATGTGTGTAAGATATATATATAGTTAGTTAATCCAAACATGAAAGCACAAAAAAACACAACAACGCGAGGACGTGGAACAAATATAGTATTATTGGACGCTCAGGAAAGAAGGAAAGAAGGACGGTTCAACGTTTCGAGCGGAGCTCTTCGTCAGAAACATAGGAGAAGGAAAAATCCAGAAAAGGGAAGACAGAGGGAAAAAAATCGCCAACGGTACACACGCGGTCACATTTTGAATATATATATATATATATATATATATGGTGGTGTTGTGTATATATATATATATATATATATATATATATATATGTATATATATATATATATATATATTTTTTACTCTTTTACTTGTTTCAGTCATTTGACTGTGGCCATGCTGGAGCACCGCCTTTAATCGAGCAACTCGACCCCGGGACTTATTCTTTGTAAGCCCCGTACCTATTCTATCGTCTCTTTTGCCGAACCGCTAAGTGACGGGGACATAAACCACACCAGCATTGGTTGTCAAGCAATGCTAGGGGGACAAACACAGACACACAAACATACACGCACACACACACACACACACAACACACATATTATATATATATATATATATATATATATATATATAATATACACGACAGGCTTCTTTCAGTTTCTATCTACCAAATCCACTCACAAGGCTTTGGTCGGCCCGATGCTATAGTAGAAGGCACTTGCCCAAGGTGCCAGCAGTGGGGACTGAACCCGGAACCATGTGGTTGGTAAACAAGCTACTTACCACACAGCCACTCCTGTATATATATATATATATATATATATACCACACATACACACCATTTTAATGGTTCCAACTTCATTTAAATGGTTACAATAAAAGAAGTGACACTCGTATACTCTGATTGATTCAATCGACAACAATCTTCACACAAAAATGTGTCCTCTTATGATGAAATCAATATTTAATTTAACAGAAGCATGTGTTAAAGGTCTTTCTTACTTATGTTTTAAGTTCAATTCGCACCGCAGTTGACACTGCATTGAACATCTATGGCGTCAATTAAAGCAAACTGCAGGTTTTACTGAATTCAATACAGACAATCCTCACATACAAATATATAAATTAAGTCAAACTACAGAATCAATATACTTTGTAATATCCTGTGAATGAAATTAAATAACCATATATAATTCATAAATTAGTTTTCCATGGGGTAAGGCAACGCTTTTACGTTTAATTTTTAGTAATTAAGAACTCATTAACTTAATCATTCTAATAGGTGGTTACTGAAGTTTTTCCGAGTTCAATGAGGTAACAGACGGGTGTTGATTTGAAAATTCGTGGAGGTGTGTGTGTCGGCGGGGGTTGATTGATATTTAATCTTTAACGGTTTGGTATTCAGAGTGACAGTCACTTTATCGGCTAACAGATCTTATAATAAGTTTTCCACCTTCAGCTAAAACTACTTTCAATTCCACTGCTCATGTAGTAACATCAGTAAGAATATCACAAATTTTAAATAACTTATTCAATTTATATTGCACATCGTGAACAATAGCGTGGTTGATTACAAGTTACCAAAAAAAATCAATCCCTTGTTCATTGCATTTTTGAAATCCTTAGTGACATGATTCCTTGATTCAGTTGGTTTTGGCGGACAGAAACTAGGTTGGACCCCTGACTAAAGTTATAGAACCCCAGCTAGTTGTAAATAGTGAAGGAGTAAAGCCTGGAAAGTAAACCTCATAACATACTTGGAGTGGAATTTCTAAGTGAATTCTTTCAGCCAAACAGGCGTTAAATTCCCGCCACAGATGTTGCTCTCTACTCCTTTCGAATTGCTTCCGTCCGAGAGAGGCCACTCTAATATTACTCGAAAAGCTATTTTCCAACACGAAATGTGGTCCCTGCTACCGTATTAAGCTACAGCTCAATTGTGGCTAATGAGTTGAACAAAACTCCCTTCTCACCAAACAGTCTGATCGGATGGCAAAGAACATATACATGCAGATACGCCTAGTTTTTTATGAATGGGAGAAAGGGAGCTCAATACGTAGAGCAGAAGACACGTGACCTATTTTTAGCTGGGGTGGCTCCAGGAGCGGCTTAGAGTTCCGATCACTCCTTATAAAATGTATATATGTGTGTATGTGTTTGTGAGCCAGCCGGATTTTAAGATTTTTACTCGCTCCTGTAGCAATTTAGGTATATAAATGATTATGTGTGTGTGTGTGTGTGTGTGTGTGTGTGTGTGTGTGTGTGTGTGTGTGTGTGTACGATGGGTTTTCGGTGTTCTGTCAACCAAATTACCTTCATATTGGGAAATCCGGAGCTGTAGCCCGAAAGTTTTCCAAAAGTTGCCAGCTAAACTAAATTTGATTCACTGTAGAGATTTAGTAAGATCAAAGCATGTCCTTTGTTTTCAGAACCTAGTTTTAAAAACATAATCCGCTCTGCATTGAATTTGTTTTCCAAAAATTTCGTTGGATTTACATTAATGGAGTTACTCCAGGGTAAGATTTGGCCCCTAATTTTAAGGATAATCTCTACTAATGGAAAATTTTTTAACTCACTGTATTACACATGCGAAACCCTATTTTGTGCTACTGCGCCGAGCAAAGTACCTTCATTTAGATGGCCCTTTTTATGTCATAAGTGTGAAACTCAATAATTTCGACGTAACCTTTCACCCTTCCGGAATCTATAAAATAAGCAGAAGTCAAGTAAGTGTTGGGAGCGTTATAATTGACTATTCCATTTCCCAACATTGTGGCCTTGTACCTTTTATTAGCAATCAATAATAATTTCATCAACATCTCATCAATATCATAAGTTATTCAAGAATCTATTTAGCAAACTTATAAAGAAGCTAGTTTTCCCACTCTGAATACAGAATGAATGAAATAATTAATGTGTGAAACTGTCTACTTAAAGATATTAATCTGAGTAAATATTGTGTACTAAATGACTTTTCTGGTACAAAAATAACAATAAAATATGGTATTTATTTCTTTGTAAAGGTGTTTTGCTTATTGATTGCGAAACCGATAATAACAGGCTGCGAGTTGACAGAAAAGGGTAAATCACCAGATTTATATGCGACATAATAGTTTGTAGCGTAAGGCTGTTGACTGACAAGAGTCGTTAAGACGTCGCGTATAAAACGCATTGCGGTATTTCTTCTAGAAGGCGGCGAGCTGGCAGAATCGTTAGCACGCCGGGCGAAGTGCATAGTGGTATTTCGTCTGCTGTTACGTTCTGAGTTCAAATTCCGCCGAGGTCGACTTTGCCTTTCGGGGTCGATTAAACAAGTACCAGTTACGCACTAGGGTCGATATAATCGACTTAATCCGTTTGTCTGTCCTTGTTTGTCCTCTCTGTGTTTAGTCCCTTGTGGGCAGTAAAGAAATAGGTATTTCGTCTGCCGTTACGTTCTGAGTTCAAATTCCGCCGAGGTCGACTTTGCTTTTCATCTTTTCGGGGTCGATTAAATAAGTACCATTTACGCACTGGGGTCGATACAATCGACTTAATCCATTTGTCTGTCCTTGTTTGTCCTCTCTGTGTTTAGTCCCTTGTGGGCAGTAAAGAAATAGGTATTTCGTCTGCTGTTACGTTCTGAGTTCAAATTCCGCCGAGGTCGACTTTGCTTTTCATCTTTTCGGGATCGATTAAATAAATACCATTCACGCACTGGGGTCGATACAATCGACTTAATCCTTGTTTGTCCTCTCTGTATTTAGCCCCTTGTGGGTAGTAAACAATTAGGTATTTCTTCTAGATCAGAGTTCAAATCCCGTCGAGTTCAACGTTTTCGTGATTCATAAAGTACCTATTCGGTGCTGGCACAGTCCCTGCCCCCACCTCTCTCTATCTCTCTCTCTCTCTCTTTCTCTGTAGCTAGCACAGTCTGGATGTTTCTATGGATCCAAGGTAACAAGACCGACAGGTAGTCAGTTCGTGGTAAAGCAAGCATCTAAAACAATTAGCGAAAGCATAGTACATTTACTACAATGACAACCAACCTTGATTGTCAGTGATGGTCGTAGTTAGTTGTTTTACTGTTGGAATGTTTTGTTTTATCTCAGCAAACATTAAACGTGTCATCGACGAAGCGCCTACAGTAGGCGTACCATACCTTTGAATGAGCAACAGAAATCTTCCTCATATCACATTTTATTGTAGATAAGGAATGAGCGCTTTAAATAATATAGACTTGAATATCCCTAAATACGACGAGATAGTTACGGTTAGAAAGTTTTTGATACGAAAATCTCTAATATCTTGAAAACTACTTTACCGATTTACGAAAATCTTGCTTCATTCGATTCGTATTAACATTTCAGGGACACTTAATTCAGGGTATTTTCCCATTATGCGCCAGTTTCGCTGAGTAACATTACAACCAAGCAAGATTGAAACTGACTTTTAACGTATTATAGATACCTATATATATATCTATATATATATACGTGCATGTATATAATGTATACGTACACATACATTCACACACACACACACACACGCACGCACACACATACACACACACACATACATATATATACATATATCTACATATATATACATACACACATACACCACACGAGAAAGCGCATAAATGCAAAACAAGAAGGAATAAATAGCACTCGAATACTGAAGATAGAATAATATGTTTTTTTTTATTGAAGCTGATATATTATATATATATATTATATATATATATATATATATATATATATATATATATATCATAAAGAAGCTTTGCTTAATTCAACCTTTACATAAAAGCTACGCTAGAGTTGATCAAATTTATATCGGTGTCTATTTTTAGAATGCTTTTGAGGATGTATACATCACTAATAAAATGGGAATTGGCAGAATTATTAGAACGTCCGAAGGGTGGATTGCCTTGCCGTGTTCGTTCCAGCTCGTTGACCATTCAATTCTTCTCTAGCCGAAATCATTTTTGCCTCTGTTCGATAATAGATCGCCAGTCCAGTACTGAGGTCGACTCACACACGCTCTCTCTTACACTTTCTCGTGCGCGCGAGTGTGTGTGCGTGTTTTTTACTGAAAGTAATCACCTCCCTTCCGACCTAAAGAAGGATCGACTTACCAAGTCTAAGAATGCTCAAGGCGCGCCGCATGACACGACGGTTCCTTATGAATCCAATGAGGGTTCGAATACAAGGCAAAATCATATAATTGGGTGATCTTTTATCTTTTACTTGTTTCAGTCAATTGACTGAAGACATGGTGTGGCACCGCCTCGACTAATTTTCGGGTGAACAACGCACCCCACCCATCCAGTACTTATCTTTTAAAACTTAGCACTTAATGTATCGGGCTCCTTTGCCTAACCACTAGATTACGAAAGCGTAAGCACACCAACACCGGTTTTTAAGCAGTGGTTAGGGACACACACACCCACACGCTCACACACACAAACATATACATATATATATATACATATACATACATATACATACATATACATATATATATATATATATATATACGAAGAGCTTCTTTCAGTTTCCGTCTGCCAAATCCACTCACAAGGCCAAGGTCCTCCTAGGGATATTGTAGGAGACACTTTCCCAAGTTTCCACGCGGTGGGACCGAACTGGGAATTACGTGGTTGAGAAGTAAATCTCTTACCACAGATCCACGCCTGTGTCTAAGGTCTTTTAAATTTGGGAAAATACTAAGGATCTTCGGACATTTTCGATGCGATGGACGTTAGAGCTGTATTCATTCTGGAAATACCGATAGTGTTACTTCGAATGAAATGTGGCGGTAGTGGTGATGCGATAGTGGTGGTGATGATGGTTATTGTGATAATTATAATTGTTCTGATTGTAGAATTAACGGGTGTGGGTAGGGTTTGTGGTGGTTGATCTATCCTGTGTTTAGTGCATTATTGTGGAAATTTTTCTCTAGATGCACCTGTAACTCCCAATGATAATAACAATCTAAATTGCATTGGTAATGTTCCCACTATTCCATTGTATTGCTCTGTTGTATATTGATTATGAAATGTTGATTAATACACCTGAGAAAGGTATTCCAAGAGCAAGTAAAAAAAATAATAAAATAATAATAATACAGCGATCGATACGATATGTTCAACAGCGCTGGCCGGAATATGAGTTGCAACTCTCTAAGTTGGATTTATTACTGTTACTGCTACCAGACCATCAACACACGTGATGTGCAGAGAAGGCAGGTAATTCACCGGTCAGTTGTCGGTTTCATATTAAACAGTGTTGCATTTATTAGAGAAGGAAGGAATTAAATTATTCTAATTACTAATGTATGGTGTGAATGAATCATGTCTACAACAATGGTTTATATTGTTTAAGTACATTCAGTAAACGATAATAAACGAATATTATATAAAGGAAAATAATAAAGGGCACACATACAGAGACAGGCACAGAGAGAGAGGTGGGACCGAGAAGGAGTGAGAAGAGCATTGCAACTCCAGAGAAAGAAAAGGAGTAGAGAGAAAGAGAGGAGTAAATTGAGATGCAAGTGAGCAAGTATTTGAATTTATTATAACAATAGCACATTTTGTATGAAATGAGTGTGGCATACAATTAATGTTCTCCTCATTGAGGATTCGAAAGAAACAGACCATGTGTTCTGCATATTATGTAAAACAAATGAGAAGACCTGAAAGAAGTTTACACCTTTTTTTCTCATCGTGTCATTCACATATGAATTCCATTGAAAGACGTATATTTTAATTAGGGTTTGAAACGGAATTTAATTACTTGCTTAAATCGAAAGTGACGTACGTAAGAGGTATGGAAGCTCCTATTGACTATTGAATTCCCTACCCACAAAACTTAGGTACTCCGAATTATAAACTAACTAGACATTCGTTAGTTATAAAACGCTTCTTGCATCGAAGATAGCTTCAAGTTATTATTTTAATTTTCTTTTATTCTTATACTGGTTGTCAGTTATTGGACTGCGACCAAGCTGAGTAACTGTCAATAAAAGTCTTAGACGATAACATCAACCACAGTACCTACGTCAGTTTCGATATTTATTTAATTAACGTGTTTCATCAATCCGATAAATTATATTTTGTGACTAAAAACTGATTTCATAACGGTAAATATAAAGACGGTTTCGGACACTGACAAATGTACCTACACATATACATACATCAAGCATGATTTGCAGAAACGTTAAGACCTTATTCTTTTAGGTTCTCGGTTCAAATGCAACTGGTGTCATTTATTCTCTTTCTTTCTTCAGAGATGATCGGTATCATATGTACAAGTAAATTCCTGGTAACTTACCGTGGTTGATTCCATTGTCTGTTCTTCTATACTAAAAGACAAGTCATTGTATTTATAACCTAATAAAAATCCAATATCGAAGTTTTCATATTTCCGTTTAATTAACAGTACCATCTCATTTTCCCTCTATCTATTCACTTCTCTATGGTTCTGTGATCCTCTACCAAACTAAATCAGTAAAGTAAAAAGTAAGATGAAAGTGAGGTGAAGGTTCAAGCCTCTTTTAAGTCAATTATACAATATTACACAATTTAAGCTCTTTTATTGAAGCAGAATATTATATTTCTCAGCATCTTTCCCTAAAAACAGCCATTTTACCTACACACACACACACACACTCACACACACACATACACACACACACACACACACACAACACACACACACACACACACACACACACAAACAAACACACACTCATACACAAACGGTTATTCATTAACTAATACTAATTTCGACATGATAGCCATAAATCAAGGGATAAAAACCAGGGAAACCGAGTCTCAAAAAGAATTTCATATGTTAAATGGAATTAATTTTACCAATGACACTAACATGCTTTGAAACTGGTACGTGTGGTACGATTCACTCTCCATGTCTGTAGCGCCGGTTCTGCAACAGTATAAGAAATCTCTGAAATTTAGCTCACATATCGATCTACTTTGCCCTACTATAGCCATATAGCCATCTCTGTCGCAACTCACTTCCTAGTCCCCACACTATACATTTAGCATAAATATTCTCCTTCGTTATATATGTTGACATCAAGATATTCCTAGAAAATGTGCGCTGCATCGATGGTACGGCTGCACTGGTTTAAGAGCGCCTGAAAAGGCTAAGACCACAGCACTTCTTCATCTGTTTAACCAATAAATAATAGGCCATTGGATAATGGACTTTACCGCTACAGAATCCGTCTTTACATAGGTACCCGCACTAAATTAAGTTGGAGGATTTCATTTCTCTCAATGCTAAAACCACTGTGTGTTTAAAGACAGCGGAAAAAAGTAAATAACAATGTACAGCTCATTCCGTTTAAGCTTAGTATTACCAGTTTATCTTCGAATTACATGAACAATGAAATTAAGATACCTCGATCATGGATACTACTGTACTAAAGTAATATATACGGTAGTTTGTTAATCTATCAAGTAAACAAACTTCGAACTTCATAATCTTTATTCAATATCTGAAAAAAAACTTATATTTGCTGCTCAAATAATTAAAGCTGTCTACAATTTTTTCGAAAATACATGCATTAAAATTGCAAAACGATTATATCCTTCCCTCCACTATCCAAATTATCCAAATGGATATAAATTTATACGTTATTAATTTTTATCAAGTATGTTATATATTAAGACATGAATGTAGAACTCATATTTTGGCTATTTGACAAACAGCCTGTTAACCAACAACACAAAATTCTTGTTTACATACAATATGTTCGATATTCAAGAGATTGCAACAGCTTACATGCCTGCTAGGGTGTGGTAATGTTCTCACGAAGAGTAACATGTGTCTAGATGCCAAATAATTGCTGTTAATATTGACCAGCAATGAGTGTCAAATTTATGATTCAATATCTCAGATGTTTATCATTGCAGCTGTCGAATTTGTGTCATCTTTTGGTATAAAACCGGTTTAGTAACAAATTTCCATGCATCTATTTATTGCATGCAATAGATATTTGACAACTAATCCTAATCTTTTATACAATTTTAAAATTGTATAATTATCGGCGAATGCCATTTTTAGAATACGTTGTAAAAAAAAAAAAAATAGGAAGTAACATTTTCTAAAATAAACGTCTAGAAGCTGGTTTTCCAACTGGTTCTCTGCGGTGCCAACTTATTTGAGATCATCCTGGACATCGTAAAAATTCGTTTCTCTTGACTATATATTCGTGATCTTAAGCCCAAAATAAGACAGAAATCGATATCAGTAATTAGTGTCAAATGCTACTTAATGCTTGATTTTAACTCTTCCTATTTCATTTCTCTAATACCTACAGCGGAAGCTTCAATGTCATGCTCATATTTTTATCTCTCATATATCTCAAGATTGACTGTGATGCGCATATCCCATCTTTTATATATCTTTAGGTCAGAAATCTGACACGAATGCTGGAAACAGAGGCCAGGTGCTGAGTTTAAAACAAAGTTACGTTTATGAATATATGAAAATTTAATAAAACAGTCCAGATTCTTGGAAAATATTGGGCTATCCGGAAAGTTCGTGCCAATTTTTAAAGGAAAGAAAAAGGTCAATAAATACTTGCCATTACATTTTAAAACCAAATATGAATATGAAATATTTTGTTGCACAATGCGTCTCCATCTTTCCCTTAACTTGGAAATACCCTCTTCCCAGAATTGAGGTAGTTTCATGGCAAATAATTCATCTAGGTATCTTTTTACGTCATCCAAGGAATTGAAATTTTTACCATTAAGGCTATTCTGCAGAGACCTGAATAAGTGGAAATCCGAAGGAGCAATATCTGGGGAATATGGAGAGTGGGGTAACGCATCCCAGCCAAGATGCAGCAATTTTTGTCTGGTTCCCAAAGCATCAAGTGCGATTTTAAAGGGTTACAGAATTAACACAGGTTATAGGAACATAAACCTTCTTCCAGGAAAAGGTAGCTTAAACTGTGCTTTAAATGGAGGTGTAGTCAAATCCTATTTTATGGACTCACCCATGTTGTAAAATAAGTCGAAAGGTAAACTACTATAAATCGGCACGAACTTTCCGGACAACCCAATACGTTTTATACAGACTTTTATGAAGGCGTCATTCAAAATGATCTTGAAAGATTTTATCGAAAGAATCGGATAATGTTTTATGAATGTAAAATAGAACGTTTTGGATTGAAAATTTGTATTTATAATTCTGACAGTGGTTCCAACGAAATTTAAAATAGAGATTACAAGAAATTTAAAATAGAGATTATGTTATTTTATATATTTCAGTTCACTCCAAATAATATGTTATATTAAAAAGAATAGATTTTTGGCGATGAGGAATAATTCCTACAGTTATCACAGAATATTTCGTACTAATGAATAGGAGCAGTCAATTTGGTAGAACCCCATCCTCTCTGATACAGTTGATCACGACCGAATCTATACGTTAGGGGAGAAAATAACATGAAATCATTCAAATTGGACTATAACTTGAACTTTTTACTTGCTCTTTGAAAGACGAACCAGTTAGTCCACGCCTGGCTCACAGGGCCGGTTTCCCGGTTTCCTTGGCGTATAGGTTCCCCACCTGGACGGGACACCAGTCCGTCGCAGGTGAGCTGCAAGATGCAGGAGGAAAGAGTGAGAGAAAATTGTGGCGAAAGAGTCAGCAGAAGTTCGCCATTACCTTCTGCCGGAGCCGCATGGAGCTCAGGTGTTTCGCTCATATACACACACATCGCCCGGTCTGAGATTCGAACATGCGATCCTTCAACCGAGAATCCGCTGCTCTAACTACTAGGCCATGTGCCTCCACACACCCAAGGCATATACTTTATTTGAAAAGAAATGTCGCTGATTTTTATTCATTTTTTCCGGGTCGAATAATTAAGTACAGGTGAAACAGTGGAGCCGATGTAATTGACTAATCCCTTCCCCGTAATTTGTGCCTTTAGTAGAAAGGATTATTTTACAAGAGGTATCTTCAGCCCTGAGTTATAACATCAGTTAGCCAACATGGGGGCGCAATGGCCCAGTGGTTAGGGCAGCGGACTCGCGGTCATAGGATCGCGGTTTCGATTCCCAGACCGGGCGTTGTGAGTGTTTATTGAGCGAAAACACCTAAAAGCTCCACGCGGCTCCGGCAGGGGATGGTGGTGATCCCTGCTGTACGCTTTCACCACAACTTTCTCTCACTCTTACTTCCTGTTTCTGTTGTACCTGTATTTCAAAGGGCCGGCCTTGTCACTCTCTGTGTCACGCTGAATATCCCCGAGAACTACGTTAAGGATACACGTGTCTGTGGAGTGCTCAGCCACTTACACGTTAATTTCACGCGCAGGCTTTTCCGTTGATCGGATCAACCGGAACCCTCGTCGTCGTAACCGACAGAGTGCTTCCATCCATAGCCAACAAAATTCAACTGTGTGTTAATACTTGGGTTGGTACCGCTGGCTGCTGGAAATGGACATAATGCTTTCGATCATTAATTTAAACTCGATCCGCTTCTATCCGACTTTCACTTCACTGCAAAGATTCTAACTTACGTATCATTCACTTCTCATGGTTCAGTCAACATGTGGCTTTGCTGATAAATTTCAAATGCAATGTAATCTAGAATATCAGCAGATAAATGATCAGAATAATTTCAGAGTAGTGTATACGGATGCGTCACTAGTCTCTAGAGATTTTCTGGACAGTAGGTGATTAAGCGTTTTAGAGTTATCTCCCTTGCTAGTTTATTCTAGGAACATTTGCTGCAAATGAACTCGCTTCTGCAGGATAACGAAACTCTCGTCAGTTTTTCAGTTCTGTTACAGTTTACAAAAACATGATGATGATGATGATGATGATGATGATGATGATGATGACTCCGCTACTTCTGTTGATTTGTTGTTCTTGCTGTTAAGGCAGGATGATCTCGTCTCGAACGCCTTTGATCATGAGTCGTTTCAATCAAGGCTAACTTGAGCTAAATAACAATAACAACAACTTCAACAAGAGCCAATGAATCCGTTTCTACATTTTCGTTGAAGCCTGCGAGAAACAGCAGCCAAGCCTCCCTCAAATTAAATGCTGATGTCTTTAAAATGTTTGGACAAATTAGATAATATGCTTGTGCATGAACAAAATTTGAGAGAAGTGCGAGCCAGTTATGGCGCTATATTTGATCATAGGTTTGCTTAGACAGGGCTGGCATTGGTCTTAACAACAAAATCAATCTCTAGAACAACAATATAAACAACGGTAATAGTAACTCATTTTGGGCTTCTGTGCAGTGACTGACGGGAAAACTAATTTCCTACAGAAAAGGATATACCCAACAGTGAAGGATGACAACATAGTTGTGCACCAGAATAAGTTACGTCATTGAGCTATAAATGTTGATGGAAATGAAGACTACATAACCCCTCCCCCTTTCAAACATCATCTACACAGATATTTGTTTAACATTAGTCCTTAAAATCCTTTTCAACCATTGATTGTACAGTAGTATTTGAACCCACTTCAGACACTATGCAACGCTTCATTCGACACCATAACACGGATAAGGAACCAAAGAGGAAGGCCTCTGCAGAATTGCTCGATGGACTACAAACAGTAACCAAATTTCCTTCATATCACAGCCTTCTATCTCAAAAATATCAGAATGATGCACAGAATAATGTACTTCTAGATAAACTATGCCTGGAAAAATACGGGAGAATCATTGGTGGAATGTAGATTTCAGATGATTCAATCAAGAATAACCTGGAACTAAACAAACAAAAGTAACACTTTACTCAACAACTCTATAACATCCACTACCCAGCACACCACTACGCAGGACTTCATTACGCAACACTTCACTACACAACACTTCTCTTTACTACGCAACATATCTTCCCAACACTATTCAATATCAGTACACTACATGTATATACACTACCTCTATTATGTGGAGGCCCAGTGGTTAGGGCAGCGGACTCGCGGCCATAGGATCGCGGTTTCGATTCCAAGACCGGGCATTATAAGTGTTTATTGAGTGAAAATACCTAAAGCTCCACGAGGCTCCGGCAGGGGGTGGTGGTGAATACTGCCGCACTCTTTCACCACAACTTTCTCTCATTCTTTCTTCCTGTTTCTCTTGTACCTGTATTTCAAAGGGCCAGCCTTGTCACACTCTGTGTCATGCTGAATCTCCCCGGGAACTACGTTAAGGGTACAAGTGTCTGTGGAGTGCTCAGTCACTTGTATGTTAATAAATGAGCTGCGGCGTCAATGGTGCCAAGCTGTATCGGCCTTTGCCTTTCCCTTGGATCATATCGGTGGTGTGGAGAGAGGAGGTTGGTATGCATGGACGACTGCTGGTCTTCCATAAACAACCTTGCCCAGACCTGTGCCTCGGAGGGTAATCTTCTTGGTGTAATCCCATGGTCACTCATGACCGAAGGAGGGTCACAACACAACAACTTCTATTACGCTATTATATCCACCCATATTTACTTATGGATCCCTTTTGATCCAATCATTAAGACATCTTTTCACGTAAAGGAACGCAATGCAAAGTGAACAGAAACAGCTGTACTAACGTTTTGTTAATTGGCTTTCTGGAGTTACCGCCCTTGCCCATTTTGTAATGAATTTTCATTTACGCCAATTTCTTTTCTCATTACAAGCTTAATTTCAATTGATTAAAGCAATTTAGTTAATTATGTATCATATATATATTAGCAATTATATGCATGTACGTGTATGTACATATAAGTGTGCGTATATGTGTGTATGCATGTATATATGAGTGTGTGCTTGAGTTTGCAGTGTGTCAGTGTTTACAAGATGTGAGAGGTATTGAGGACACTTAATTATCAGTATATTAGTCACTACACACCAATTAAAAGGTTTTTATTTCTATGCAAATATGCATTGATGCATGCATTTATGTATATATGCATGTATATACCTAAATATGTTTGACAGCTTGCCGCGAGATTTTCTTTCTTTCCGTCTACCGCGTTATTAAAATAAACAAAACGTAACATTTTTCTTATAAATAGCAGCTCGATAATTTCATCCGCTGACAAAAGAAATATTGAACATTAATACGTCAATGAGATTTTCATTTACACAGAGCGATATGCATGAATAACAATTAACAGTAACATACTGTTGTTTTTATGAAGTTATATGTTTACGTAGTTAATTTGGAGATGCAACGAACTCTAACAATTCTTTTTATTTAATTTATCATAAATATTATTTAACATTGGGCAAAAGCAACATGTGTGCTACAAACGCAGAATTTTAACCGCCAAAGACAAATACTAAAAAAAACAACACATGCTGCACATGTCATCTACATAATATATATATATATATATATATATATATATATATATATATATATATATATATATATATACACATATACATAGTGTGTGTATGTATATATATGTAATATATATATTATATATATATATATATATATTATATATATATATATATATATATATATATATATATATATATATATCACAATTGAGGGTAAAATTAATTAATCAATTTCACCAAGTGTTCAGTATGTAAAAGGACCATTTAAGGCGAATTCAAAATATTACATTATATAATTAGGGCTTAGTAAAATAAATTATGTGGCAAAGTAATTTATTTTACTAAGCCTAATTATATAATATATATATATATATATATATATATATATATATATATTATATATATATATATATATATGGTGTATATAATATATATATATATATATATATATATATATATATATATATATATATATATATATATATATATATATATATATACATGTATATTTATAAATTGGGTATATATTTATAAAAAAGAAGTTTGAAAACGCCACTATACAAGATAAATTTTAATTTTAGAAATTTTACATGTTTCGGTTCTTCTTGAAAAAACGAACCTTATCAAAAATATTTTTTAAAGTTCATAATTGTTTCTTACTGGTCTCAACAGAATCCACGTGGTGGCTTTTTGGGGGAGTAGGCACAATAGCTGTCTTATGTGTTGGAATAAAAATAAAGTAATGGTCAGTGGCTGAAATGGCAATAGCAGCAGTGCCATTATATAGTAGAACAAACGTGCCCAAGTTCCAACGCAGTGGGACTGAACCCGGAACCATGTGGCTAGTAAGCAAGCTACTTACCACACAGCCACTCATGTACCTATATATATTACAGTTCTATATTTAAGAGATGAGGAATTATGTACATTATTTACATTATTTACAATTGACCGATATTTGGCACAATCTTTGATGGATTCCAAACACACGACTAAACTTAATTCGATAGGTCACACGTTTTGTCCACGACCCTATCTGATGGGAGGGTGTTTATATCAATCTCTTACACACAATGATAGTTTAAAATGTCTAGATATAGCTTCTAGTACAGTTTAGCATAACGCGTCGGTAATTGCTCTGTCGAGCTAGCAGACAGGAAAGCGTTATTATATGCAAATCGGTTTATCCTGGTTACTTATTCACTTATTTATAGTGGATAATTTGTAAGCAATGGCTTTGAGGACAGTTCATGAAATCAAAACACACGATTGAAACGAAGCTGGCTGTCTTTATCAGATCATGATTATACAGTATATGAAGAGAAAATGTTTAAATTTCATTATTTACATTTGACAGATATTTCTCCTCATTTTGTTTGTTGTTAACACAACGTTTTGGCTGATATACTCTCCAGCCTTTATCGGGTGTCCAGGAGGAAATTTGGAACATGGGTTTTCATTTCTAAGGTATTTTTCGATGTTATTATTATAATTATTATTATTATTATTATTATTATTATTATTATTATTATTATTGTTATTATTATTCAAGTCACTTGGAATCATGGGGTTAGTAGCTTGCCCTCTTAAATACTATGCTATATGCCCATGGGTATATGGCATAATAATAATAATAATAATAATAATAATAATAATAATAATAATAATAATAATAATAATAATAATAACATCGAAAAATATCTTAGGAATGAGAACCCAGGTTCGAAATTTCCTCAAGACATCTGATGAAGGATGGAGGTTTTTCAGCCGAAACGTTGTGCTAACAACAAACAAGATGAGGACAAATATCCGTCAATTGTAAATAGTGGGTGCAGGAGTGGCTTGCTTACCAACCACATAGTTCCGGGTTCAGTCCCACTGCGTGGCACCTTGGGAAAGTGTTTTCTACTATAGCCTCGGGCCGACCAAAATCTTGTGAGTGGATTTGGTAGACGGAAACTGATTGAAGCCCGTCGTATATACGTACGTACGTACGTACGTACGTATGTATGTATGTATGTATGTATGTATGTATGTATGTAAGTATGTGTATATGTTTGTGCGTGTGTCCTCTCAACATCGCTTGACAACTGATGCTGGTGTGAATACGACCCCGTAACATAGCGGTTCGGCAAAAAGACCGATAGAATAAGTACTAGGCTTACAAAGAATAAGTCCTGGGTCGATTTGCTCGACTAAAGGCGGTGCGCTAGCATGGCCGCAGTCAAATGACCGAAACAAGTAAAAGAGAGAGAAAAGATATATATATATATATATACATTTACTTATTTATATATCTATTTATATACTCGTGCTCCCAGCTGTCGCATGCCTATATGTGGGTTGTGTGTGTGTGTGTGTGTACCCCTGTAAGCACATCTGTGTGAACCGGATGCTCTTTAACGAAGCGAAAGTGATTTGATATGCTCAACAGTGTGCTATAAAATTTTGAATTTATGCACGAGCTCATCCAAATGTCCCAAGTAGAGCGCAACTATCTACCTATATCTATACGGTATATATATATATATATATATATATATATATATATATATATAATATAAATATATATATATATATGTATATATATGTGTGTGTGGTGTGTGTGTGTATATATACACATATATATATGTATATATATATATATATATATATATTATATATATATATATATATATATACATGTATATATACATATATATATATATATATGCATATACAGACATGCACACAAGCACAAAAGACATTTATCAGAACTACCCCATTTCTTTCAATTTATATTTCGTTACTGAACACGACCCGTAGAGCGAGAAATACATGCGTATAATTTTTAATGGTTTAATTCAACGAAGCCATCGCTTCGCCTTCTTAAAGCAATAGGCAGATTTCTTCAAATACACTCTACAAATCGGTTAATATAATGATAGACAAGCTTTGAATAGACGTATTGGTCATGGCTGGAAAAACTCTGGTTGTAAAGATATTAAAATGTGTACATGTATAACAACTATATTTACATCCATGTGTACATTTATACAAATATGATTAAGCACTTGTGTATATAAATGTGTGTATGTATGCATGTTTATAGGTATAAAATATATATGTACGTATAGTACATGTATGTATGAATAATATTTCTATGCATGCAGGCGTGGCTTTGTGGTAAGAAACTTGCTTAGCAACCACATAGCTCCGGATTCAGTCCCACTGCGTGACACCTTGGGCAGGTGTCTTCTACAATAGCCTCGGGCCGACAAAGGCCTTGTGAGTGGATTTGACAGACGGAAACTGAAAGAAGCCCGTCGTAATGTATATATATATATATATATATATATATATATTATATATAATATATATATATATATAATGTGTTTGTGTGTGTATGCGTGTCTTTGTGTTTGTCTGTACCATTCTCGCTTGACAATTGGTGCCGGTGTGTTTACGTCCCCGTAACTTAGCGGTTCGGTAAAGAGACCGATAGAATAAGTACCAGGCAAGAAATAAGTCCTAGGGTCCAATTGCTCAACATAACACGCCACGGCGGTGCTCCAGGATGGCCGTAGTCAAATGACTCAGACAAGTAAAAGAATATATATATATAAATATATTTGTGTGCGTGTATGTATATACAATAT
>NW_021836873.1:2500-12500 GCF_006345805.1 Octopus sinensis | reverse complement strand
CAATGTTGTTGTTGTTTGCTATTGCCTTTACAGGACTTGTTCTTTAATGCTTTCATTCGTGTGAACCGTCTTTGCTAAAAGGCCATACTGAGGCACGGCCTTATTTTTATGGGGTTTTTTTCTTTTATTTTATATTATTTTACTTAATCTATTCATTTTTATTTAAATATTTTCAAAATTTATAACAGCTCGAAAATAAAGTCTTCTCCTGAAATGATTACAACGGCAAACATTTGGCGAAGTAGTTTACAACTAGCTCTAAAACCATTGGTCACTATAAAACATTTCCACAAGGTAGAATTCCTTACAAACAGTTACAATACTTTAATTTACTTGAACTTAAAATTTCTTTTCCCAAACAACCTCGATCTATCTCCGTTTATTTATTTTTGTTTGCATAGTATTACTCTCCCCTGTATTTCCCCCTTCTTGTTTACTTTCTCCCTCTTCCTTCTCTCCTTGTCTCTATCTCTCTAGTATATCCTTACTAAATCTTCCCGCCAAATACCACAAACCTCAGCCATTTTGATAAGCTACGATGCATTTCGGCTTATTCAGTCCTTCATATAACCCCGCTCTGCAAAATTTTACCTTCTAAGCGAACCAAGAGAGAAATCAATATAAATATGTTACCTTGTTATTATTATGCCGCCATGTACACAGTATACACACCTTATAAATAATCACCAATACTTTCCTTCACACGCTCTTCTCTTCATCCTTTTCTTCCTACTCAGTATTCAATATAAAGTTTATTGACACATAGTTGCTATAGAAACGCTTAATCAAGTCCCGCCATTACTAAATATATGTGCGTGTATATATATATATATGGGAATATATACAAACACACGCAGACTCACGCACATACACTGTCTATACAATCTGAATACCATCTTTTCTATATATTTCTGTGGATTTTTTTTTGTTGTGTATTAGTTTACACATACATACACGTACACACATACAAGCATATAATATATATATATATATATATATAATTATATATATACACTCACACACGCTGTTATTTTGCTATTTATTAGCTTTTATTAAATGGCGGTAAAACAAAAATAGGATTGCGAAATAATAACAACAATAACAATAGAATTGATAATAATAATAATAATAATATTATTATTATTATTATTATTATTATTATTATTATTGTTGTTGTTATTATTATTATTGTTGTTATTATCATTATTATTATTATTATTATTATTATTATTATTATTATTATTATCATTATTATTATTATTATCATAATTGACCTGTAATAACAATTGAGTGAGTGACTAGTTGATATTAGAGTAATATTGACGTATAGACACTCACACACACATTTTCATAAACGCACAATCGAGTATATGTATATGCAACTACACACATCTCCATGAAGATACATATACATCGTCTTGTTATAGACGGAATGGAAAAAAAACGTGATAGACTGAGACATGGTCACCAGTGACGGAGTGAGAGTTTGCCGCCATTCACACCACCTCGTCACACCCACCAGCTACGCTACTGATGGTCGTGTGGTTAAGAGGTTTGCCGCGTAACCATGTAATTTGGGGTTCGGTCCCACTATGTAGCAACTTGAGTTAAATGCTTTGTACTATATCTTCGGGCTGACCAACGCTTTGTGATTGAAACTGTTAGATGGAAGCTGTGACGGAAGCTAATCGTATATGCGCACATACGTTGATGTATATATACGGAGTGCTTAAAAGTTCACGGTTTTAAGTGTTTCTCGAAAGGCCTCTTTGGAGGCCCAACCTTCCAAGTTCTGTTACAGGGCTTAGGAAAACTGAAGGACCGCTGCAATAAGTGTTTGAGTCTTAGAGGGGAATATGCTACATAAAATCATAATTAACTTTTTTTTTAGGTATTTCTTAAATCCAGGAATTTTTCAAGCACTCCCTTATATGTGTGTGCGTACTTGTGTTTGCGTGTGAGTGTGTGTTTGTGTGTGTGTGTGTGTGAGTGTATATGTGAGTGAATGAGTGTGTCTTTACGGCTGTCGTTATGCTGACTCTGCTCAGAAAATGGTGTATATAGATTTTGTCCAGTAGCTTGTTTGTTTTAAATTCAATACCCAGGTTTCAAATAAAAAAAAACAAAATACTTTAGGTTTGATGTAAGTAACTAAAATCCTCCAAGGCACTGCCCCAGCATGGCCACAGTCTGATGACTGAAATAACTGAAAACGTAAACAAATATGCAAGCATATATACGGACAGAGAAACTGATAGAGAGAAGCGAGCAAAGAAAGAGCGAAAGAAAGAAACAAAGGAAGGAAGAAAGAAAAGAGAGGAAGAAAATTAAAGTAATGTATATACATATAGAAACTTATATATATATATACACACGTGTGTGTGTGTGTGTGTGTGTGTGTGTGTGTGTAGATGTTGCATTGTGGTAATGGTTATGCTGTCTACCAATAGTTCGATTTCCTATTGAAACCATTACATTTGAAGTAGGTTCACATGTCTGCCTGATCGCCAGATGTTATTGATAAACTGACAAGCCAATGAAACGAATACATCCTAGAAATAACAGTCATGTATCTCTCAGATCACACACACCTCTGTTGTGGCTCGCAAATAGTTTGCCGTGAGCTGTAGAAAATACTTATTTAGGTGTAAAAAAAAAATACAAATTTAAATTTTAGATATAAACACTACATGGTATCACAGTGAATGTGTGTGGGTCTGTGTGTGTGTGTGTGTGTGTGTGGACCGTATTTAACATATGCAATAGACAAATATAAACATACAGTTCTATATTTAAGAGATGAGGAATTATGTACATTATTTACATTATTTACATTTGAAGGATATTTGTATTCATCTTGTTTGTCGTTAACACAACATTTCGGCTGATATACCCTCCAGCCTTCATCAGGTGTCTTGCGGAAATTTCGAACATGGGTTCTCATTCCTAAGGTATTTTTCGATGTCGTTGTCGTTATTATTATTATTATTATTATTATTATTATTATTATTATTATTATTATTATTATTATTATTCAGGTTACTGCCTGGAATCGAATTCCGAAGAATCTTGGGGTTAAGAGCGCGGGCTACTAACCCCAAGATTCCGAATTCGATTCCAAGCAATCACCTGAATAATAATAATAATATAATATAATAATAATAATAATAATAATAATAATAATAATAATAATAACAACAACATCGAAAAATACCTTAGGAATGAGAACCCATGTTCGAAATTTCTGCAAGACACCTGATGAAGGCTGGAGGGTATATCAGCCAAAATGCTGTGTTAACGACAAACAAGATGAGGACAAAGATCCTTCAAATGTAAATAATGTAAATAATGAAATATAAACATTTTCTCTTCATATACAGTATAATCATGATCAGATAAAGACAGCCAGCTTCGTTTCAATCGTGTGTTTTGACTTCATGAACTGTCCTCAAAGCCATTGCTTACAAATTATCCACTATAAATAAGTGAATGAATAAGTAACAAGGATAAACCGATTTGCATATAATGACGCTTTCCTGTCTGCTAGCTCGACAGAGCAATTACCAACGCGTTATGCTAAACTGTACTAGAAGCTATATCTAGACATTCTAAACTATCATTGTGTGTAAGAGATTGATATAAACACCTTCCCTTCAGATAGGTTCGTGCTCAAAAATGTGTGACCTATCGACTTAATTTTAGTCGTGTGTTTAGAATTCATCAAAGATTGCGCCATCATTTATTACTCACAGTAACAAACTTTATAATCCCACGAAGAATTTGAGTAAATCGAAGAGACCGATCTGCACACGATAAAGCACACCTTTGGTGTTCGACGAAAATAGGACTAGATCGTTAACAGTGTTTTGTTTCTGTATTATACTCGGCCAGAAAGTATACCTATAGATTTTAACCAAAATCTGTATATAAAAAAAAACTAATATAAAGAAAAGTACAGTACAAAATATTCTGTCCAGGAACGTTTGATATTTTCTAGATAGAAACATGAGGTAGGAAGTATCAGAAAATATAAAGGGATCAAACCAGACCAGCTACATGTTTCCAATAGAGCAACAACGAGTGCACCAATAATAATATAGCTTAATTAGTGAACATTATTGGACACGACCCAATAAGGTGAGAGATCAAAATTAATCTGAAATATCATAATTCTGTTAATAATTCTGTGAATGCTGTGTTTTTTATTTTCCTTTTCGATTTTTTCTTTTTTTTTTTTTGTTCAACGGAAGTTAGGAGATATGAATGTAATTCTGAATGAATAGTCCAAATAAATAACAACCCAATAAAAGGTAGTTTCGAGCACAAAAGTACATTTTATCACGCAGATTGAATTTTATCAAAGTTTCCGTCCATGTATGAAATATCAAAACCACACCGTACAACAACGGAGTCTTTTATCTCTTCTGTTATAGTTGACGATAGTTTTTTTTCTTTCTTACGTGTGTGTTCTTGTGTGTGTAATTCATGGTTTAACTTCACTGAATAACAAAATCAAGAACAACAGGAGAGAAACTTAGAGTAACAATCGACATCGAACAAGAATGATATATATGATAGAGAGATTCCCACACCGGTTTTGTGAGTATTTATTGAGCGAAAACACCTAAAAGCTCCACGACGCTCCGGCAGGGGGTGGTGGCGATCCCTGCTGTACTCTTTCGCCACAACTTTTTCTCACTCTTTCTTCTGTTGGCCTGCTCGCTTAACCAGCAGAGTGGCGTCATTTCTAGGCTAAAACAATGCGAAGCGCATTGTGACCAGCGATGTGCAGTAACATCTGATAGCTTCGTCGGTCACGGTGATCGCGGTGATGACGGTGTGTCTCTGAGTGTGAGTGTGTGCGTGCGTGCGTTTGTGTGTGTGCGTGTGTGTGTGCGTGTGCTTGTGTGCATGCATGTATATGTGTGTGCATGCATGTACGTGTGTGTATGGATATATATATATATATATCCATACACTCATTCGACTAAAATTCATCAAAGCGGTGCCCCAGCATTGCCGCAGTTTAATGACAAAAACAAGTAAAGAAAGCAATCCCTAGATACTCCATCGGTTACGACGGCAAGGGTTCCAGTTGATCCGATCAACGGAACAGACTGCTCGTGAAATTAACGCTCAAGTAACTGAGCACTCCACAGACACGTGTACCCTTAAAGTAGTTCTCGGGGAGATTCAGCGTGACATAGAGTGTGACAAGGTTGGACCTTTGAAATACAGGTACAACAGAAACTGGAAAAAAGAATGAGAGAAAGTTATGGTGAAAGAATACAGCAGGGTCAATCACCATCACCTGTCGGTGCTTCGTGGAGCTTTAGGTGTTTTCGCTCAATAAACACTCACAACGCCCGGTCTGGAAATCAAAACCGCGAGCCTTCTGCTCTAACCACTGGGCCATTGCGCCTCCACAAAGAAGCACTGAGTTACGATGACGAGGGACCTAGCTGATACGATCAACGGAACAGCTTGCTCGTGAAATTAGCGTGTAAGTGGCTGAGCACTCCTCAGACACGTGTACCCTTATCGTAGTTCTCATGGAGATTCAGCGTGACACAGTGTGACAAGGCTGGCCCTTTGAAATACAGGTCCTACTCATTTTTGCTCGCTGAGTGGACTGAAGCAACGTGAAAGAAAGTGTCTTGCTCAAGGACACAACGCATCGCCAGGAATTGAACTCACGACCTTACTATCGTGAGCCGAATGCCCTAACCACTAAGCCAAGCGCCTTCACCATATACATATGTACACACACACACACACACACATATGTATATATATATATATATATATATATATATATATATATATATATACATATACGACAGACTTCTTACAGTTTCCGTCAACCAAATTCCACTCACAAGGCTTGGGTCGGCCCGAGGATATAATAGAAGACACTTGCCCAAGGTGCCACGCAGTGGGACTGAACCCAGAACCATATGGTTTTTAAGCAAGCTACTTACCACACAGCCACTATATGTGTGTGTTGTGTGTGTGTGGTGTGTGTGTGTGTGTTGTCAATTTTATCCCCAACCTGTTTGAACGTGTTCAGATGTGCTACAATGGGGACAGAATATACCCTTTATCTGAACAATTTAGATATAGAAGTATTGCAAAGCTTCCCAGATTAGTTAAGAATACATGAGAAACTAGTAAGTACGATTATTTTTGGTGACTTTTCTTAGGCTTGTGGGCGCATGAATCAGATTCTTAAATTCTCGGAAAAGAGAAAAAATATACACATACGCAGTTAATAATAAAGTTTGTTATTAGTTGCTTCTAGCTATTTAAGAGTTGTTGGACTTGTAGTTGAAAGTAATACGTGGGCTGAAATAAACTGGGGATATGAATTGTGTCTCTCTCATGAACATAAAAGAACACCAGTTAAACGGGTAGGTGATATGTACTCTTTAACACCAATCCCATCTCCACGTGTTGGTATTTCAAATTTGGTGAGTTAATAAATATATGCAGAAATGCAGTAAGATAACAACGAATGCAAATATTTTGCTTGAAATAACACTTAAATATAAAATTTAGAACGTTGTTCAAATGAATTTTGATATGTATTATATTTTATTCAATTTTCGTTTTTTTTTTCCTACCTTTCATATTAGTAGTAAGACGAGTTCTCTCAATAAATATAAGGAATATCAGACGTGCTCTTAACTGAAAAAAGTCATCGTTATTTCAAAAGCCGTCACTGATATATTTCGCTTTGGATAAATGACTGAAGGCCTTCTGCCTGAATGAAGAAACAGCTGAATATGTAACAGCTAAGAGAGAACAACCTGAAAATTGGTGAGTCTACTACACGAGATTTTCGTTTACATGGCCATCTAGCCCATGGCTGATTTGTTGAAGAATTAGTGTTCTATCAACTAAGATAAGGCTATGGAAGTGAATTGCTAGTCTTTAATACTACAAGCTGGTGCAGAAGTAAATATGGAAACAAAATACGAGGATGACAACCAATGGCATTGGTATAAACGATCACTGCAGGCATGTTGGCACATTTGCGATGCAGTACGGGAATATAGTGAGCGCTGAGATGATACGTAACAACGTGTCATTGGATGACGTCCACATTGATGTGTAAGCACTGGAGCTCAAATATTTGGCAGCTGTCTCCAAGTTGTACTCTATTATGGGAGCAGATGGGAAGGCAGTGAGGTTGATGGTGCAGAGGAGAAATAGCAGTTAATATTCAAATAGATGTAAAGTGAATTTGTGGGTCTTCCACACACTGTAGCACGAGTAGAAGGGGAAGGAGAGTAGCGGAGATAGTAACAAAAGCGGTAGACTCCTTAGGGAAGAGAATCAAGATTGCCACTGTTGGCAAACCCTGATTAGAATACTGATGGTAGCCAAAACCAAAAAGTAATCATCTTAACTACAGAGCCACCTGCATCAGAGACCGACAACGAAGTGACGCGCAAAGAAGTCTTCTCCCGGCACTGAGTCAATCAGAAGCCATGTTCAGTAGCGCTGCTACATCATCTTGCAATAATGAGGGAGACGTGGAAACAGTAGACGAGAAGCCAAATATTAGAGTGGACGAAAGAAAAAGAAAAAGCACAAAAAATAGACAGAAAGAAATGAGACCAGAATGCAAGAAATGGTGGCCACACGCATAAAGTGACAGAAATTCGTGATTGCAAGAACAGAAAACTTGGAGCCGTAGATCTAACACAAATTCGGTAATATGCTGTGCTAGATGAAGGCCCACATCGCTTAGATGGATAATAAAATCCATAAGAGATTTATCGACAGCTGAGACACCCGTCCCAGAACCCTTCAAACTCAGCGTCTATTTTCACTTGTCCATTTAACTTCTGATATCATACTCTTAAATAACAAATCACGATCGCCATCAAAAGAATCTATCGTTTTGCTCTTTGATTTTTTTCTTCTTTTAAATAACTAAACCAACAATCTGCTTATGAGAGACAGCTCTGTAACACGTGTCAGCTCCTGATCTGTTTGTGCGAGTAAAAGAGAAGTAATAAGGATGACCTGCAGCCCATTGGGTCAAGCTTTTACAGCTGAAAGAGTCAGCTTAACATTGTGAAAGTAGAGTAATTCTAAAAGATGTTGCTTTTCACCCCAGGTCAGCCTGGTTGGGGAGATTTGTGCTTACAGTTCGGTGTCAGGTGCGACCATGACTTTTTTTCTTTCTACAACAACACTATGCAATGAATCCAACAGATTTTTAGACGACGGGATGTAATCCGAAGAAAATATGGCTGTTATTTTTAGCAGGTCAAGTGTCAACGTCGATACACTGCAGACTTTTAAAAATATAATTTTAGGGATTTAGATAATACAAACTAATGAACGGGCGTCTTGAAAATCGCATTATTCGTAAGTGTGTTTGGTCGGAATGCACGTTGCAGTCATTGCACTTTGGCCATGCTGGGGCACCAGTTTGAATGGATATTCGTTGAACAAATCGACCCCAGTATTTACTTTTCAGCCAAGCACTTATTTTCTATTTATCTCTTTTGTCGAACCGTTAAGTTCGGGACCTAAACAAATCAGTAATATTTGTCGTGCAGTAGATTAGAAAAGCATAAAATCACACACGTGTGTGTGTATATATATATATATATATATATATATATATAGACACATACACACACATACACCCACACATATATGTTGAACTCTGTACGTCATTTGTCCACTTTTTCCTCTTAATCCTTTCCGTTGAAGAGCGTAGTCTCGAGACGTAAAAGACTTCCATTTTTCCCAAGCGTTAAACTAATACACCTCCTTGTTATTCTTACACCTATCTTCGTCTTTCGTTTTCTGTAAATTTGGACTATATATATATATATATATGACTTCCACACTGCTTACGTCTACTGAATTCATTCACAAAGCATTGGTTACAGGTATTGTACGTGATCGCGAAACCACGTTGTTAGAAAGTCAGCTTCTTAGCAACACGGCCAGGCGAGCACCTATGTTGCTTGTTCCTTCTCGAGCCATGCCTGGCTGATAAGGGCCAAACTCTCGGTTGCTTTGGCGTATAGGGTACCCACCTGGAAAGGACGCCGATCTTTCGCAGGTTAGCTGCTAGATGCAGAAGGAAAGAGTGAGAGAAAGTTGTGGAGAAAGTGTCAGTAGAAGTTCGCCATTACCTTGCAATTACCTACCGGAGCCGCGTTGAGCCTAGGTGTTTCACTCATAAACGGCTCGTTTGAGATTTGAATCCGCGATCTCTCGGCTGCTTCTCTAATCACAAGGCTTTGTGCCTCCACAATCTATCTATCTAAATATATATAGCTTTCTATATTTTATTCTCAACTTTTTTAACGATAAATCATTTTTATTAAAACTTCTGTTTGAAATGTACCAAAAATTTGATATCCACTGATCCTTGAAATAAAAAGCACTAAGAACTACGTGTTCATATTCTCTCAAGGTGTGTTTCTCTATACAACTATCTGAGTTTTCCACATGTTCAGATGCAGTTAAGACGTATCACAAAGCATGCTAGGCTCTGCCCGTGACATAACTTACACCTCATCAATTTATAAACCAACACTTTATAAACCTTTAGATTTTCTAATAAACTTGTTTACGTTCCTAAGTTGTTTTTTCTTATAATCGCCATATACATGGAGGCGGCCTGGATTTTTTCAACTATTAGCTATTTATACCCGCAGAAATATTAGATCGCAAAAATTAAAACTGATCTAACAGGCGAGGAGGTTCATTACGCATTCACAGGTGGTGTTAAAATGACACGGACACCAAAGTTTTTGGCTCTAAAGGAATGTTAAGCATGTACACCTTTCAAAAAATATCAAAACACTATTTATATATGTGGGTGCACGCTGTGGATGTATTTGCAAGGTGTGTGCGTGTGTATATACGCATACACTTTATACCCCACTATATCTCTCACTTTCTTTTTCTCACTCTCTCACTCTTTATCTCTCTCTTTCACTCACTCACACACACTTATATACAT
>NW_021836872.1:0-36818 GCF_006345805.1 Octopus sinensis | reverse complement strand
TGTATCTTCCCTTACACATGCACCCTTGTATGTGTAAGTGTATGAACATGTGTGTGTATGTGTGTATGTATCTATGATTGTATATCCTTGTGATAAGTGTATACGTTTTTCTATAACTTGTAAATTAATAATTTTCTCCTTCATATATTTGTATATGAGCTTATTCTTTTTTCATTGTCTCCCCTACCCAGGCTAGTTTTTGAGTAAGAGAACTCTTCTGAGTACATTGGCCTGTCCTGTCTGGGATCATTGCTTCTCTTTGTTAAGTTTTTTTGTTTTGTTTTTTTTCTCTGCTTGTACATTTTTACTTAAATTATTATCATCATCATCATCGTTTAACGTCCGTTTTCCGCGCTAGCACGGGTTGGACGGTTCGACCGGTGTCTGGGGAGCCAGGGGCTGCCCCAGGCTTCAGTCTGGTCTGGCATTGTTTCTACAGCTGGATGCCCTTCCTAACGCCAACCACTCCGCGAGTGTAGTGGGTGCTTTTTACGTGCCACCTGCACAGGTGCCAGAGGGGTCTGGCATCGGCCACGATCGGTTGGTGCTTTTTTTACTTTTATGTGCTACCGGCACAGAAGCCAGTCAAGGCGGTGCTGGCATCGGCCACGTTCGGATGGTGCCTTTTATGTGCCACCGGCACAAAAGCCATTCGGGGCAGGGTTGGCATCGGTCACGTTCGGATGGTGCTTTTTATGTGCCACCGGCACAGAACCAGTCGAGGCTGCACTGGCAACGGCCACGTTCGGATGGTGCTTTTTATGTGTCACCGGCACAGGTATCACAACAACTGTTTCCATTGATATTTGGTTCGATTCTCATGTACATGCACTTGACTCAACAGGTCTCCTCAAGCACAGCGAGATGTTCCGGGATCCCACGATCGGTTGGTGCTTTTTATGTGCCACCTGTACAGAAGCCAGTCGGGGCGGTGCTGGCATCGGCAACGTTCGGATGGTGCTTTTTATGTGCCACCGGCACAAAAGCCATTCGAGGCGGAGTTGGCATCGGTCACGTTCGGATGGAGCTTTTTATGTGCCACCGGCACAGAGCCAGTGGAGGCTGCACTGGCAACGGCCACGTTCGGATGGTGCTTTTTATGTGTCACCGGCACAGGTATCACAACTACTACTGTTTCCATTGATATTTGGTTCGATGTTCATGTACATGCACTTGACTCAACAGGTCTCCTCAAGCACAGCGAGATGTTCCGGGATCCCACGATCGGTTGGTGCTTTTTATGTGCCACCTGCACAGAAGCCAGTCGGGGTGGTGCTGGCATCGGCCGCGGGGTTGGCATCGGTCACGTTCGGATGGAGGTTCTTATGTGCCACCGGCACAGAAGCCAGTGGACGCTGCACTGGCAATGGCCACGTTCGGATGGTGCTGGCGGGGTTGGCATTGGTCACGTTCGGATGGAGCTTTTTATGTGCCACCGGCACAGAAGCCAGTGGAGGCTGCACTGGCAACGGCCACGTTCGGATGGTGCTTTTTATGTGTCACCGGCACAGGTATCACAACTACTACTGTTTCCATTGATATTTGGTTCGATTCTCATGTACATGCACTTGACTCAACAGGTCTCCTCAAGCACAGCGAGATGTTCCGGGATCCCACGATCGGTTGGTGTGTGCCACCGGCACAGAAGCCATTCAAAGCGGGGTTGGCATCGGTCACGTTCGGATGGAGCTTTTTATGTGCCACTGTATCATTTTCAAACATAGTCTTGTCTCTCAGGTTTAAGCCTCTTGTAATATATATATATTTTCGTTTTTCATTATTAATATGTATATGTATAATTCTCTATGGCTTTTTTCTGCTAGTGAACCTGTTGCGTTATATTCTACTAGACACATTGTTTATATTATACTTTGTCTCAACCTGATATTATTTCTTTAAACATATCCATTAGATTTTTATTTTTATGTTATAGATTACTACACATATAGACTTGCATGCACATTGATATGTCTTTCTTTTTCTTCCCTCTCACTATTATTAATTTTCCCTTTTACAACTTGTTTGTAAATATCGATTTTTTCCTATTACCCCATCTGTATTCTCCCTCATTGTACCTTATTTTATTTCATTTTACTTTATTTAAAAAAATTTTTGTTTTATTAAACTTTTTTTATATTCTTCCAAAAATTCCTCACACTAATAAGAATGACAATGCATAAATTTAATTATAATTACTATGATTATATTTTTGTCTTTCAAAATGTGCATATGTATTGAATCCAATTTTGTATTAAATCTAATTTTGATTCAACGTCATTTTTCTCCATTTTTTATACTTGTTTTTGGTATATTTATACCTATAACGAAATTTTTCAACTATATATATATATATATATGTATAAATATATATTTGATTACCTAAGTCTGAGGAGCTAGGTTCATATGACAAGCCTACAAAACTTTAGGTTGCTTGGAGTCAAACCAAACTGTTATTAAATACTAACATACGTTTTCCTAGTCAAATGCATTGAGTGCCCCTTTCTTTCGTTTCTCCAATCATTCAGTTCACTCTATAAGTTGGTTGGTGTTAGCAAGGGCATCCAGTCATAAAACCCCTGCCAAAACAGGTAGTGAAACCTGATGCAATCTTCTGCCAAGCCAGCCTGTCAAATATCCAACCCAGATGTGAAATGATGATGATGATGATGATGATTTGTGGTTGGAGCAAAGCTTTTGCCAGATCAAAGGGGATATGGTGGTGGAACAATCAGGTCAACAGGGCTATAAAAGAGAAGAAATGGGTTTGGAAAGTGTGGAAAAAGGATGGTAGCAAAGAACCATATTAAGTAGCTAAAAGGGAAGCAAGGTACCGGATTTATCTTGCTAGGGTAGAAACAGACAGAAACAGGTTTGCCAATATCTTACATTATGAAGATGAGAGACTCGAGATTTTGCATATTGCTACACATGCGCAGGAGAGGCTGTGTGGTAAGTAGCTTGCTTACCAACCACATGGTTCCAGGTTCATTCCCACTGCATGGCACCTTGGGCAAGTACCTTTTACTATAGCCTCGGGCTGACCAAAGCCATGTGAGTGGATTTGGTAGACAGAAACTGAAGGAAACCCATCGTATATATGTATATATATATATATATATATATATGTGTGTGTGCATGTGTGTGTGCGTGTGTGTGTGTGTGTGTTTGTGTGTGTGTGTATGTTTGTGTGTCTGTATTTATACCCCTAACATCACTTGACAACCGACAGTGGTGTGTTTACGTCCCCGTAACTTAGTGGTTCGGCAAAAGAGACCGATAGAATAAGTACTAGGCTTACAAAGAATAAGTCCTGGGGTCAATTTGCTCGACTGCGGTGCTCCATCATGGCCGCAGTCAAATGACTGAAACAAGTAAAGTAGTAAAAGAGTGTGTCAGAGAGAATTGAGATGTACAGATAGATAATGGCATGCTGGTATTTAGTGGTTTGGAAAAGAAAAATGTGTGAAAGAGCAACTGTGAAGGGCTATTAAATGTGGCGGATGAATAGAAAAAGGGAGTCTCCCCATCAAGTGAACCCAACAGAGGGGCCAACCATTCATATAGACAGCAGTGTGATAAATAATGTAATTAAAGATATGGAGACTGGAAAAATCCTTGGTTCAGGGATACAGTCTAGACACTGTTTAGTTAATTAGGTTATTCAGGAAGGTATAATCCCCAATGACTGGTATACTAGTATCATAATCAGTGACTAAAATAGTAAATGAAATTCATTTAACATAATTAATTATAGAGGTCTAGAATTGCTTGACAAAGTGATGACAGTTATGGAGAGAATAATAACCCAATTAATTAGAAACAAATTAAGCTAGATGAAATGCAGTTTGGCACAGTAATGGGAAGAAGTCAGGCAAGTACAAGGGTAATATTAAGCTAAGAATAAGCTGTTGTACTTGGCATTAGTTGACCTGAAGAAAGCATTCAACAGAGCACCCTGCTCTGTAAAATGCTGGTCTTTCAGGAAGCTAGAGATAGATGGCTTGTGAAAAGCAGTTCAGGTCTTGTACAGGGTTGCTATAAATAATGTTAGAATTAGTCATGAGCACAGTGATAAATTTAGTGTAGGGTTAGGTGTTCATCAAGGCTCAGTCCTCAGCCACCTCCTATTCAGAATTGTCCTCCAGGTCATAACAGAGGAATTTAAGCCTGGAAGCCAATGAGAACTACTATATGTAAATTACCTTGCTCTCACAGCAGAATCAGTAACAAAACTAGAAAAAAGTTTCAGGTGTGGAAGCAAAGCCTGGAATCAAAGAGCCTTGAAGTTAACTTAGCAAAGACAAAAGCCTTAGTAAGCAAGAAAACAAACAGGACCCTACTCACTTCAGGTAAATGATTTTTCTCAGTATGTAAGAATGGTGTAGGCAGAAATTCATTTCAGCGTATTCTGGGTATGCAATGGATGCAAAACAGGTGCAGTGGAACAGTAGGGAGGTTAACAGAGAAATTAGTGTCTGTATGTGGAAAATGCATAGGAGTCATAAAATCTACAAGTATACAGGAAATGGATTTTCACAAATGCCCAAGAGGTGCTCTAAAGGTACAGGGCAATATCTGCTAGCTAGGTGACCTAATTTTCAGTGGAGGAGGAAATGAAATTGCTAGAATAAGATGGAGAAAGTTCAGAGATCTTTTACCTCAAGTGGCAACCAAAAGTCTCTCTTTCTGAGAGAAAGGAAGGTTGTGTGATGCCTGTGCACAAACAGCAATGCCACGTGATAGGCAGACATGGTCCTTG
This sequence comes from Octopus sinensis, assembly GCF_006345805.1. Classification (NCBI taxonomy): domain Eukaryota; kingdom Metazoa; phylum Mollusca; class Cephalopoda; order Octopoda; family Octopodidae; genus Octopus; species Octopus sinensis. Next base: position 32,059 of record NW_021836872.1, on the reverse strand, counting down.
AATGTAGAGGGCATGCAAAGACTAGAAAGGTATGAAGTTACTATGTTCAGTATGATGTGCAATGTTTGTCTGCGAGGGGCTCTTTCTCCTCACCATCTCCAGCATCTCAGCCTTATCAACCTACAGAAGTCAATGGAGCCTGGTACAGCTCCTGGCCATGCCAGCTCCAGTCAAACCATCTCACTCATACTGACATGGAAAATTGATGCTAAACGATGACAATGATGATGGTGATGATGATAATATATACTTGTGTGTATGTGCGTGTGTGCATATTCAAGAATAACATTTCTGATGACAATCAGAAATTCAACCAGTATACACACTAAAAAAGATAATGCATTGAAAGACTGTTCTTTTTAAGATACGAAGATGATGATGATGACTTCTCAGCTTTTTAGAATAATTAATAATTTTGTTAATTTCATCAAACCAAGAATAATTTATGACTCTCTTCTGAAATCAAACATTTAATCTCAGCGATAAAACTGATTTCAAGTTTTGGCACAAGGCCATCAATTTCAAAGGAGTAAAGTCAATTAAATCGACCCTAGTGTTCAATTGGTACTTATTTTATCGATGCCAAAAGAATTAAAAGCAAAACTGATTCCAGCAGCATTTGAACTCAGAACATAAAATCAAAAGAAATACTGCTAAGAATTTTTCCCAGCACAGTAACAATCCTGCCAGCTCAGCCAGAATATTCCTATTTCAACAACACTGGAATAATATAACGAGGGAAATTATAAACATTAAAATATTATTGGCATAAACATATAAACAAGTTTGTTTTTGAATTGCTGAAATGTATTGTAGTACAAGGAGAAAGATATATTTTTTTCAACACGTAAATACTGATAGAACAACATATATAGGATAAAATACTTACAGTGAAGAAAAATCATCATCATCTTCATCATCTCCATCATCATCTTGTATTAAAATGAACATTCTTTCAATGTATTATTGGCAGTATAAGTTTGTTACAACATTTTGTGAATTGACTGAAACTCAAAGTTAGTGTTTATAGAAATATACTTTCTTCATGGTCATAATAGATTAATATTGACAGGAAAATACATACAAATGATTTATATTTGTACTTACTGAATAATGGTATTGCATGAAATCTTGTCTTCTCACCAGTGGTGTTTTCACAAACAATTGTTTGCTCAATATTTTGAAGAAGTGTGATGTTTATGATTCTGACATTGTTAGGAAGCACATTTGCTTCAAAGTTTCTAGTTTTATTAGTTCCGCTAATGATGTTTCCATCAATTTTCCAGTGTTTAAAGTTTTGATTTTTAAAAGGACATTCAAAAGTGACTGGTTGATTCACCTTGGGAAATTTTGCACCACCCTCAATTATTCCAAGAGAAACTGAAGGAAATGAAAATATAAAACACATACATATCATTTAATAGCTACCTTGTCATTCCAAGAAGTAATTTTTCTAATGCAAGAACAACAACTTGAAATAAATTAAAATTAAGAGGATTAATTGAAAAATTCGTTTTAAAGTATAAATTAAAATTAAATGTGAATAGATGTACAGAGAATATTTCAGAGAGAATAGGAATCACACCCATGTATCATAGGTAATGCCTAAGGCATCAACTTTCTGTCAATGACTCAAATATTATAATCATATCATATGATCAGGAGAAATGTAAAAGTAACATGTCAATCAGAAGCACACACCTACTTTAGGATGTGAAATCAGACATTCAAATATGAAGAGATATTCGGTTCCTGAACTTTATTTAAATAACACAGATGATTACCATTTTGTTCTATTTTCTGTGAAATCTGTATTTGTATTCACATTTGGTTTTAAAATTTAAAAGATTTTATTTAATATATTTAATTGGGCAAAAATTAACAGTGGCGAGAACAATGAAGAAGACAGTGAAAATATTGATTTCAAATTTTGGTACAAGGCCAGGAATTTCGGGGGAGGGGATAAGTTGATCACATTGACCCCTGTGCTCAACTAGTACTTATTTTATTGACCTGGAAAAGATGAAAGGCAAAGTCTCAACCTCAGTGGAATTTGAACTGAGAATGTAAAGCTGGACAAAATGCCATTAAACATCTTGCCCAGTGTGCTAATGAGTCTGCCAGTTCACCGCCTTAAAGACAAAGAGAATATTAAAAGGTAGGGAATGGTATTAAAAAGTTCTCAGATTAGTTATCTGTATATATATAAAAGGCATGATGTGTGTGTGTACGTGGATGTAATTTATGCATGTCCCATAGCATGCATGTCGCTCCAATTTTAGGACATTCATCATGACCCTAGCTGTATTTTTGTCAACTTATTTTTCTCAGAGGCCCCAGCATAATGGTAAAAATGAATTTTCATCAAAACTTTTAGCAATTTTCAAGTCGGAGAATCCCAATTGTTTACAACAGGAGTTAAGTCCCCTTCTAGCTATGAGTAAGTTTTTGTTAAAACTTTTGTTAAGTATTTTGTCGATATACGGGCAACACAACCACACACATACACACACAACACACGAACATATATCTGAACAAAACACATGTATGCAATATGTGTATGATCGTGTGTGTGGTGTGTATATATATATATATTCTTAAAACTTAGTTGTGATCTGAATGTACCACTTCTGACACAGAGGAGCGGGAGCTCTTTTGGGCATTCTATTTTCCTTGCTGGAAGGCTTCCCAACCCCGGGCAAAGGGGGGTTAGATGAGGGGGTGGTGTTTTCAAAGGGCTGGATGTGCAACCTGATCACATGTGCAACCTGATCACATGTGCATGTGCAGCCTGATCAACCCATGCGCTCCCATCACGACACCGATTCTGCAGAACTGAGTTGGGTGTGAAAACCAACTTTAAAGAATATATTTATGTTTTTGAATCAACAATATTGTGTTCGGTTAAGTCCTATTTGGGATGAAAACCAATTAACTGATTCCTCATGGGGTTTTCCATTTAATCAGGATAAAAAAATCAAAAAAAATCGATAAACCGATTCCTTATAGGATTTCCCAATAAAATGGCTACACCCCATTTTCAACCATAACTTTTACCGAATTTGATGTATTTTGTTCAAACTTGATGCCAGCCTTACTTAGGAGTCATGGGATCTTTGAATACTCTCAGTTCTCTAAAAACGAAAAAAATCGATGAGTGGGAAAAAAAATCATAGACCGATTCCTTATGGGATTTCCCAATCAAGTCATCTGCAACTCATTTTCAGCCAAAATTTTACCAATTTCAACAGATTTCGCTCAATATGACATCGATGTTACTTAGTTTGGTTTGAAATAACGAACTTCATTAGCTTATAATCCTAACTTAATCCTGGGCAAAGCCGGCTACCTGCTAGTGTTTAAAAAAAATAACTTGTTTACTTAAGTTTTAACAGCATCTCTTTTGAAAAAGTCATCTTGCACAGCAATACACTGATCCCAACATTCCTGCCACTATTGGAATCTGGCCTGGAGATCATTTTCTGTAAGCAAGTCGAGCACTTTCTGTGATTCACTCTTCATCATGACAACAGTGTTAAAATGGCAACTTTTGAGCTAAATTTTTACCTTGGCAAAGAGATGGCAGTCTGCAGATGCTAAACCTGGCAATAGGGCAAGTGTGGGAGTGATACCATGTTGTTTTTGGCAAGGAACTCAGATAGGGAGCAGTCATCATGAAGAATCCACTTCTGTGTGCTCAATAGATCTGGTTGTTTAGCCAAATGTCCTCCCTCAAATGCTTCACAACATCACAGTAAAATTCTCCATTGACTGTCTGGCCTTATGGATGAATTCTTTATGCACAATACTGGTGATGTTGAAAAACAATGAGCATGCTCTTGATTGAGCTGTAGATCTGTTATACCTTCTTTGGTTATGGTGATGAAGGCCTCTTCCATTGGGATGATGGTTGCTTCATCTCAGGTTTGTACCCATAGACCCAACTCTTATCACCGGTGATGATTCTTGACATAAAGGATGGGTCATCAGAAGCCTGCCAATGGAGATCTTGACAGACTTTGACATGATGTTCTTTCTGTTCAGTAGTCAGCAAGCAGGAGACAAACTTGGCAAAGACACACCACATGTTCAATTCAGATGTTAGGATTGCCTCCATGAACCAATATGACAAACCGGCATCAGCAATGTTGTTGTCTTCAGATGATCCTCATGCACAAGCTGATGAATTTTACAGGCAGACATTCATGGTAGGTCACCCAGATTGCTCTCTGTCTTCTTAGGATGTTCTTCCACTTTTGAAGCATCCACACTAATTGAAACTTTGCATACAACTCATTGCCTCATCGCTGTAAGCTTGCCAAAGCATGATCAATGTCTGTAGCAGACTTCCCAAGTTTAACGCAAAATTTCACATTGGCTCTTGTTCAAACTTTCAGTTTATGACAAAATTGCAAACTATAGCACAAACAAGATCACAAAAACAAATTTCACAACTTGCGAAGTAAACACTAGCACCGCTGAGGGTAATATTCTCTGCAGATGCACAAAAGCTTTTTTCAGAGTTATTTACTTTGAATTGTTATTATCTCCTATCTCATTAGCCTGTCCTTACATAACATGCTTCATGATTTTAGTATACATACCTTATCAGTGCTTCCTCTTAAGTTCTATATACTCTGGGAATGTATTAAAGCCATTTTGGGGCTACTTTGTTTGAATCTTACTATCGGGTAATTAATTTCATGTTATTACATAACTGACTTCACAATTTGGGAATTCATAACTTATTGGGAATTCCTAAAAACAAGTTCCTGTGTAAGACTGATACTTTGTATTGTTGTTAATGGATTAGCGAAACAATTATGAGAATGGAACAAAGGGACAAGCCCCACTTTCCTAGAATTACCGGTTATGTCAGCAAGTATATATATATATATAAATACATATGTATTTAAAGAATGTAGTTGTGTAAAGATGGAATAATGTGAGATGCTCACCCCTTCACGGAAGGAGTAAATTCCATACATGAAAAATTCAACTACATTGACAGTCACATAAATTTGAAAATGAACACCCAGACAAGCCTGGATCTCTCTCTCTGCTGGATTTCCAAATCAGGATCACAGAGGATGGTTACATCCACATGAATCTTTACAAAAGAAGCAGTGACTAGGAATCTATTCATGCATTATGATTCGGCCCGGTCCACAAGCCAAAACTGCACATAACAAAATTAAATAACATGCATAAGAGACAGATGCAATGAAGTAAGTGACAAAGCCATCAGCATGAAGCGGTTCCTCAGGAACTTAGCACACAACGGTTATCCACCATCCACAGCTAAAAGACTGCCTCTGTGAATAATGAAAGTGGGTAAACTACACAGAGAAGCCCATAACATCAGATCAGAAACATGCTTCCTTAGACTGCCCTACTTAGATGACAGAACATCAGCAGCTAACCCAACATCCATCCGCAGGGAGAGACTTAACATACAGCTGGTACACACCAGTCTATCCCTGAAGAAAGCTCTATCAAGAAAAATACCTAAGGGAGCACTGTGGAGTGCACACTCACCAACTGCCCCATCAATGACATCAAAACATGCAGTATATGAGGTCGTCTGCAATAAATGTGGGGCACCCTACGTAGGGAGCACTACTAGGAAACTACACATTCGAATAAACAAGCAAATGCAGATAGACACTTTGATAAGAAGCCCCTCAATTTGGGGTCCTTGGCGAATTTGGAGTCCTTGGCAATGCAGTGGAGCCCAGTTCTAGTATTTGTGTAACTCTCGATGTGTGAATTTGGGACAATCCTTCCAGGATCTTTCAGATGTATATTATGGCATATCTTTATCGCCTACACTCTAAGGAATAGAGTCTTAATCTCTTGAGCCTTTCCCAATAGCTTACATCTATATAGAGGCTATCTTCTTCGTGTAGCTTCGTTGGATTGCCTCAAATTCTGTGATTATTTGACACTGGTTGGTGACCATAGCTGAGAGCAATAGTCAAAGTGGCTAAGGACAAGTGTCCTCCAGAGGACCGTCATGGTTTCCTGGTCTCTTGTTCTAAAAGCTCTAAGAATCATCCGGTCAGCCACCTACATTTCATTGCCAATTTAGCAACATGCACATGAAAGGTTGCATCATTAATCATGTAAATACCTAGGTCTCACACTGATTGTGCCTCTGGGATTGCAATCCCTCCAGGTCCAGTGTATTTATTGAGTATTGCATTTAGTTTTGCATGCTGATAGCATAAAGCTTGAAACTTTTCAGCATTGAACTGCATGCTATTCTTTTCAGCCCATTTGTATATTTCATCCAGCTCACATTGCAGGTGCATAGTGTCTTCAGGGTTCTGTATTACCTGTGAAACTTTTGTATCATCGGCATAACTTGTGATCGTGGCTCCCTGCGGATGAGGGCATGTCTGAGGGCCATTATGAACAGTAGTGGTCCCAAAATAGTGCCTTGAGGAACAACCGCCACTATTTGCATGTTATTGGAGGTGGCCCCATTGGAGGTGGCCACCTGACTTCTATCCTTCAGAAAGTCATGAAGCCATTCTCCCAATTTCCCAACTATGCCAAGATCACACAGTTTGTGACATATCATTCCATGATCGACTTTATCAAAGGCCTTTGCAAAGTCGAGATATATGACTTCCACATTTGAGTGGTTGAGCAGTTGTTTCAGTACCCAGTCATTGTGTTGTAGGAGCCGAGTTAGGCAGCTACTTCCTGGCTGAAACCATGTTGGGTGTCAGGCAGCAAGTTATTTTCTTCAAGGAAAGCAGACTCAAGAGATTAAGACTCTATTCCTTAGAGCGTAGGCGATAAAGATATGCCATAATATACCTCTGGAAGATCCTGGAAGGACTTGTCTCAAACTTTCACATTGAGAGTTACACAAATACTAGAACTGGGCTCCACTGCATAGGGCCAAGGACTCCAAATTTGCCATCAAGATGTAGGACAAGATACTGTGATAGCCTGGGCTTCAAAGGTCCACAGCTCTTCAATATCCTCCCGAAGGACCTGAGAGACCTGCATGGTGTGGATGCAGATGTCTTTAAAATAATGTGGGACCACTTCATATCAGGTGTCCCAGATGAACCAACATCACAGCAGGAGGTGCAGATAAGGGCAGCTGCATCAAACTCTCTCATGCACCAAATGTCAATTGCTAAAAAGCATTCGTGAAGTAAAATCATGTAGCAACACCAAATGGCGGTGCCCCAGCATGGCCACAGCTCGTGAGCTGAAACTAGATAAAATGAAAAAATGAAAAAATATATATATATCCATATATATATATATATATGGATAGTAGAAATATGTTACGGAAAGAAAATAAAAAATACACATGGAAATGTAAGGGTAAAATAAGAAAAATCAACAAAAATGCACATTGCAAATAGAAAAAGGCTATTTATGACAGATAACGACAAATATATACATTTAGATTGACTGAGGTAGTAATACGAGTCATAAAAGTCCTTATTATGAGATGATTATAAGATGATAATAAAGTAAGAGAACAAAACAAATGATGGTTTACGCAAAACTATTCATCGCTTGAATAACACCGGTTAATGAAGGGTGTCAGGTCTAATAGTTCCTGAGAAAAAAGATTATTTGTAAGGGAGGTAAGTAGTTCTGGATTTAGAGATGTGAGTAGTGTAGGAAGTGTATAGGGTTTAGTGGTTTCAATTGAAGAGTTAGTGGTGTTCTGTATTGAGTTGTGTGTTCATATTTAGTTGGGGGAGAAATTTATTGATGAAAAATGCCTCTTTATAAATGGATATATATATATATATATATCCATGTATATCATATATATCCATATATATCATATATATCCATATATATCATATATATCATCATTTAACGTCTGCTTTCCATGCTAGCATGGGTTGGACGATTTTGACTCAGGGCTGGTGAACCAGACGGTCGCACCAAGCTCCATTCGTGATCTGGCAGAGTTTCTACAGCTGGATGCCATTCCTAACGCCACCCACTCCGAGAGTGTAGTGGGTGCTTTTTATGTGCCACCAGCACAGGGCTAGTCAGGCGGTACTGGCAATGACCTCGTTCAAATCTTTTAACACATGCCACTGGCACAGGTGCCAGTAAGTCGATGTTCGTAACAATCACGCTTGAATTGTGCTCTTTCACGTATATATATAATAGAAGAGTTACCCGGCGTTGCCCAAGTTACACACAATTGAAGAATTAGACTTTTCTGTTATATTTTCTGTAATGAACTGGAATACCTATGTTTCGAATTTCATCAAAATTGCAGATGAGGGTTATTTGCCTCTTTACACACACAAACAAAATTGTAATTGTGCCACATGTATCCCATACTACTGATTTTTATGCGCATATTCCAAAATTCCAGTTTTATGGAACCTGTTAAAAGGATTTTGCTCCTGAAAAATGGAGGTCATAGAGCTCTAAAATGTGAGAGTTAATGCCCCTATTGGGGGTGGGCATCTTAATGTCAACCAGAGAAGTTGAATTGTTGAGAATCTTTTTAACTTTGGTCTTATATCTATTGCTTGAATTTCTTTGAAATAGGAAATATATGTTCACTGGGTTTGTAAAAGAGAGCAAAGCTACAGGAAACCAAAAGATGAATCATCACAATAAGCAGTCAGCTATCCTACCCTAGTAGATACCACTCCCAATGTAGGATTCCTCACCATAAATAATGCTCATCTTTTATGCTCAGGTAACCCTACAGCTTCCAAGAGCACAACTGTATTCATTTATGCTTAGATAAAATGACAAAATTGTGCGTGTTAAGTCCCCATGGAGGGGTCTTTCTAACTTGTAAGAAGATGAAATTTTATAAATATTACTTCATTTGTGTCTAATATCTATGATTAAAATTTCATCAACAGCAAAATTACATGAATTGTCATGGGGTTTATGGCCCTTATGCATAGAATATAATTTCCAAATTTCATAAAGATTCATTCAGTACTTTTGACCTAGTTTTGGATCATAAAAGAAATTACTAAAATTTGGGAGTTAAGGCTCCCATTAGGGTGTTATATATGTATATATATATATATATATATATATATATATTAATATTTGAGGAAATAAAATCCAAAACTTATTTAGAAGTACTAAATCAAGTTTCACACAATATAATATATATTATTATTTTATTTTTTAGCAATTTACTTAATCATTGACATTTTATTGCTATTTTAATGTTAATATTTCTATTATAGGTAACTTTCTAAAGGGTGTAATTTAATTGTTCATTTTGAATTGATAAAAGATGGTTTTTTTCTAATTTTATATATATATATATATATATATATATATATATATATATATATATATATATATAGATAGATAGATAGATAGATAGATATATAGATAGATAGTTACATACATACATTCATACATACATACATACATACATACATACATACATACATACATACATACATACATACATAAATACATATAGATATACACACACACACACATAAAAAGACAAATTGATAGATACAACTGAGTGGGCAAACAAAAATATGAGACACAGCCTAGTGCTTTATTTATGTCGATAAGCCTGGTACTTATTCTATTAGTTTGTTCTTGTGAAAACAGTCGGTTGTGTGGATGTAAATAAATGAACAGCAGTGATGAGGGTGAAACACAAAGACACACACATACACTTACATATATACATACATATATATATATATATACAGTTGATTTGTTTCAGTTCCTGTCTACGAAATCCATATATATTGTTGTTGGCATCCTTTTAGTCTCGCGAGACAATGGAGTTGCATATAAAATAATCTAGTCTGGCTTTTACATTTCATGTCCTAATACATCTCCTGCTTTGGCTGTGTAGTCCTATACTGGACAAACAATCCCTCAAGCAGGTGCCACAAATGTAGCGAAGACTTTGCCTGGCTGGTTGTAATGTCATAGTTTCTTCTTGAAATCTTTTCTTGTTTTTCCATTTCTCCTCTCTCTCTATGTCACTCCTTTGTGTTCCCTCTTTTACAGTACGTCGCCAATCTCCACGGTTGCTGGCAACTGCTTCCCAGTTGGTTATATTAATGTTGCAGGCCTTCATGTCCCTTTTGCAAACATCCTTGTATCGTAAGAACTGTCTTCCCACAGACCTAGTGCCCCAAGCAAGCTCTCCATAGAGTATGTCCTTGGGGATTCTGCCATCTTCCATATGGCTAACATGTCCAAGCCACCTCATACGTCTTTGTGTGAGGAGTGCAAACAAGCTTGGTATTCCTGCTTGCTTGAGGATATCTTTGTTGGAGACATGGTCCTGCCATTTGATGAGAAGGATTTTCCAGAGGCAGTGCAGGTGAAAGATATTTAGGCGACGCTCTTGGCGTGTATATGGTGTCCAAGACTCACTTCCATACAGTAGAGTGCTAAGTACACATGCCTGGTAAATCTTCATTTTTGTGGTCTTGGTCAGCTTATTGTTGTCCCATGCCCATTTGGAGAGTTGGGCCATCACAGCATCTGCCTTGCCAATGCGTATATTTAGCTCAGCATCAAGGGATAGGTTGTAGGTGACGGTAGAGCCAAAATAAGTAAACTTCTCCACTTCCTGTAGTCTGTGGTCTCCAATATGTGTGTTTGGGATGTCCTATGTAGCCTGACCCATGATGTTGGTCTTCTTGAGGCTGATAACTAAGCCAAAGTCACTACATGCTTGCTCAAAACAGTTGATAAGCCTTTGCAAGGCTTCTTCTGTGTGTGATACCAGAGCGGCATCATCAGCAAATAGTATTTCCTTGATCAGGACACTTTTGATTTTGGTCTTGGCACACAGACGCGAGAGAGTGAACAGTTTCCCATCACTTCTACTGTACAGAAAGATTCCATCATCTGATGTCTCAAAGGCATGTGACAGCAGCAGTGAGAAGAAGATGCCAAATAATATAAGAGCAAGGAACAACCTTGCTTTACCCCATTTTTTATTTGGAAGGCGGCTGATGTTGAATCGTTGTGCTGTATGATGTCTTGCATATCATCATGGAAAGATTTGATGATCCCCAGCAGCTTTAGTGGACATCCGATTTATTGGAGCAGGATGAAGAGGACTTTTCTACTTACCAAGTCAAAGGCTTTTGTCAGATCAATGAAGACCATATCTAATGACATTTTCTGCTGTCTGGACTTCTCCTGAAGTATGGAGAATATCATGTCAATAGTTGATCTGCTTCTTCTAAAGCCACACTGTGATTCTGAATAAATTTGAGAAGTAAGCAGTTGTAGCCTGGACAGGATAACGTGAGCAAAGGTCTTTCCAACAGTGCTTAGAAGAGATATTCCACGGTAATTGTTACAATTACCACGGTCACCTTTGTTTTTGCAAAGTGTAATGATGTTAGCATCCTGCATATCCTGAGCGACTGTACCCTCTTCCCAGCACTGATACAGAAGCTCATGAAGGTGCTGAAGCAGGATGGTGTTTTTGCCGGTTTTGATGATCTCTGAGGGGATGCCATCTTTTCCCGGAGCATTATTTCTTGCTAGGGAGTCAATAGCCTTGGTGAGTTCTGCTATAGATGGCAGACTGTCAAGTTCACACATGACTGGGAAGATCTTGACATCCTCGATTGCAGACTCAGCTACCGTGGTCTCCCGTGAGTAGAGATCCTGGTAGTACTCCACTAATCTATCCATTTGCTTGATTTGGTCCTTGATGAGATCTCCAGTAGTTGATTTCAGAGGGGCTGACTTAGTTGCGGATGGACCGAGGGCCTTCTCAAACCGGCATACATCCCACAGGTGTCACCACCGTCAGCAGCTGACTGGATACTCTGACAGATTTCCTGCCAGTACCTATTTGCATGGCGTCTGGCAGTCAGTTGGGTTTTATTTCTTGCCTTTCTGAGTTCTTTGAGTGACTTTGTAGAAGAATCACTCTTGTATTGCATCAGAGCTGCACACTTTGCTTCGATAACTGTTTCCAGCTGAGAGCTCAGCACTGAACCAATCTGGGTTTTGCCTTTCTCTCATGCCGAAAGTATCTATTGATGTGGTATACAAAGCTTCCCTGATATAATTCCAGGGAAGCTTTCAGCAGAGGAGTTTGGGCAGCTACTGAGGGCAAACTTGGTAAAAACAGCAAAACATTTTTGTAGTGTAGGGTCCAAGGTTCTGGCAGAGTATTTTTTCAATTCAATTCAATTTTTATTGGCTCAAAAAGCAAAAGCAAGGCCATGTAGGGGGACAGAGAGATATGTACAGGGAGGGTGGTCATACAAAGAGTTCAGGCTATTTCTGGTCAAGAGAGACTTTGAACCGAGCAGTCATCGGCATCTTCACTATCTCATCCGGCAGCTTATTCCACGGATCCTCAACCCGGACGGAGAAAGCCCCTCTCCTTCAATTGAGATGAAATCGTCATAAATAGAGCTTTTCGGAGTGACCCTGCAACCCACGCTCTGGAGCAGGAGTGAAGAACAGCTCTTTTGAGAGGTTACACTTTCCGCTTATGATGTTGTGAGTGAGAATGAGATAACCACGGTGGCTGTGTTTTTCGAGAGAATAAAGGTCGAGCGTCTTCAGCCTTTCTTCATAAGACAAATGCTTGAGACCAAGAACCATGCAGGTAGCCAGCTTCTGGACTCTTTCGAGATGATGTATGTCTTTGAGGAGATAAGGAGAAGAAGCTTGAGGAGATAAGGAGAAGAAACACAAGCCCTGGGTGACGAAGAAGGTTAAACGAGAACGTCGACTCAGAGATATTGCTTGGGCTGAATTCAAAAATCTGGATTCGACTGCAGCTTTTGAGGTGTACAAAACTCAACGAGACCGAGCCGTGAAAATTGAAAAGAAGGAACGCTTCAGTTATGAATACAAAATCGCGGCAAATGCCAGTAGCAATCCCAAAACCTTCTTTGCCCATGTCCAGCGGAATTCCCGCTTGAACAACCAGATTGCAACGTTGGTAGACTCAACAGGCGTATCGATTGAGGATCCTTATCAACAGAGTCAATTATTTGCTGAGGCTTTTTCAACTATTTTCAAACAAGATGATGGTCGTGAACCCCCTCCATTTGATAGATCGGTACCTCCAATGCTTCGATTGATCATCACGCGGGACCAAGTCAAACGTGTTATTCAAGGCCTCGATGTCAACAAGGATCACGGCCCTGACGGCATACACCCACTGGTTATCAAAGCGTTGGCTCCGGTCATTTGCGAGCCCTTAACACGACTATTCAATATGTCATTGGCGACGGGTGTTATACCTGCAGACTGGAGAACAGCGATAATCTGCCCAATTTTCAAGAAAGGGAGCCGCGAAGGCCCGCTTAACTACCGACCGGTTTCCCTTACATCAATAATCAGCAAGATGTTCGAAACCATCCTTAAGAAAAGTATGATGCTCCACCTCCTAAACACAGCCTCGATCACTGATTCCCAACACGGCTTCGTGCCGAAGAGATCATGCTTGACCAACTTACTAGTAATGGAAGAATTGGTGACGCGCATCCTCGATGATAGTGATGCTGTTGACATCGTTTTATTGGACTTTGCCAAAGCTTTTGACTCGGTAAACCACCGCCTACTACTTGTCAAGCTTCAAGCATATAGTTTCCATCCGGATATTGTACGATGGGTTGGTGCCTTCCTCTCAGATCGCTCCTTCCAAGTTCAAGTTAATGGTTCACGGTCCAACGTCTCCAGTGCGAGCAGTGGCGTGCCTCAAGGTTCAGTGCTTGGGCCCTTGTTGTTCTTAGTCTTCATAAACGACTTGCCCGACGACCTCACGGAACACACCCTTCTATTTGCCGACAATATCAAACTGGTCGCTCCTCGCGGTAGTATAGAGGATCTTCGTCGATGCCTCCACCAAATTTGGAAGTGGTCTAACGATTGGGACCTGTGTCTGAACGTGTCAAAGTGCTGTCATCTGCCTGTCGGCTCTACTCCTGCAACTCAACTTGATTTCGAGCCGGGTCGTCTGCTGCTGGAGAGGACCGATCAGGTAAAGGACCTGAGTATCTTGGTGGATTCCTCCTTTTCGCCTTCGGCCCAGTGCGTCCATGCTGCCAACAAAGCGCGCGGAATTCTGTTTTTGATTCGACGGTCATTCGGAATGCTCACAGCAGCCATATTCCTGCCACTCTATGTCACGCTGGTGAGACCCATATTGGAGTATGGGATTCAAGCCTCTTCTCCTTATCTCCTCAAAGACATACAGCACCTCGAAAGAGTCCAGAGGCTGGCTACCCGCATGGTTCATGGTCTCAAAAATTTGTCCTATGAAGAAAGGCTGAGGACGCTCGACCTTTGTTCTCTTGAAAAACGCTGCCGCCGTGGTGATCTCATTCTCGCCCACAACATCATAAGCGGGAAGTGTAACCTCTCGAAAGAGCTGTTCTTCACTCCTGCTCCGGAGCGTTGGCTGCGGGGTCATTCCGAAAAGCTCTACCTGCGACGATTTCATCTCAATCGAAGGAGAGGAACTTTCTCCGTCCGGGTTGCAGATCCGTGGAACAAGCTGCCAGACGAGATGGTGAAGATGCCGACGACCGCTTTGTTCAAAGCCTCCCTGGACCTCAAGTGGCCTGAACTCTTTACATGAACACCACCCTGTACTTAACTCCATGTCCCCCTACATGGCCTTGCTATTTGCTTTTGAGCCAAATTAACTAACTAACTAACTAACTAAATATATTTTTTAACCTTTTAAAACAAGCCTTCTGTAGTTTTTTCACTTTTTACTATTTTCTATATATTCAACCACGTGCTTTCTCACCTATATATATATATATATATATATATATATATATATACATATATATATATATGATGGGCTTTCAGTTATCTGCCACATCTACTCAGAATGCTTTGGTTGATCTGGAGCTATAGTATAACATACTTGCTTAAGGTGCCATGCAGTGAAACTGAACCCAAAGCTAGTTGTTTGGAACACAAACTTCTAAGCTCTATAACTGTGCCAATATATAGTAGCCATGAAAATAGATGTAGGCTAGTCAGGTTCAAGTCAATCTGCTAGAAATAGCAGCCAAATTCACCTCAAATCACCACTTATCACCTTAATAATGGAAAATGAAGCTGCAAAAACAATATGAAATATCAACATATGCAACACCTTTAAACATAATTTATCAGCACTGGCCTTAGGATCAAACAGCAATAGTTATGATTAAATTCTACAGTGGATACAAATTTATGACAATTAAAAATTCTGAATAAAAATGTTTATATAAGAGACATATTGTTACTTACCACAGAAGCATTGTGCAAGGAACAAGTATTTCAAATATAACGGGTTAAATTCCATTATCTACAAAGAAAATGATAAATACTGATAGGAACAATTTCTACAAATAGTCCGTGATGCAAAATAATAGTGTAAAAAATAATTCAACATAAATCATAGGAACTTGTCTTTGCAAAAACAGGAACCCATGAGCAAGTATTATCATGGTGAAATTAGGAAGAGCAGTATAGAGGATAAGTAATAAAAATACTAGACACAGTTAATCTAAAAAATGCAAAGAAAAAACAGTGTTTTGTTTAGTCATATCTTTAGCATCTTCCATTACACTCTCTCTTTCAAATACCTCAGAACATCCAAGTAAAATATGATTTTCTATAGGGGTCACTATGAATTTTTGAAACTATTTAAATGTAATTTCTACTGTACATTTTCTTGGAGAGCATCCAAAAACAAACATTTTGATACCTCATTTGTGAAATTTGAATGAATATTTTAGGAGATATGATGACTTGGGTGTCCAGTGAATTTGTTAAAATCTTGCCTAATTAGCCTACATGAATAATTGACCATTTTGTAATATATCTTTGAAACTGAGGTGATAACCAACTTGTATTACACAAATAGGTGGCTTTCTTTTTCTTTCTATTTTTTTTCAGGTTTTTGAATATAAAACTTTGTTTTGGGAGCAATTTTAAAAATATTTATGTAAAACCTATTTTGTTACATGTAACAAACAGTCAATTTCAGGGTTTTCAGACTTAGCTAAATTCAAAAGTACGAGTCACAAGGACTTGAGTTTTGGCATATTTGTAATAGATACAAGCTAAATAAATCCTGAGATTTGGGATCATGACACCATTTCAATACAATTTTAATGGGCTATTAAAAATAGCTATAAGCAGCAGAGTTGGGGTCAGGATGTCCATCTAAGCTGAATTTTGATGGGGATTTTTCCAATTTTCTTTTCACCACCGCCTTGGATATGACAGGGCAAGGTATGTTATAGAAAAATTTATTGAAAATCTATGATTTTTTCCAACCTCCTTTCCTCCCCTCTGGACTGATTTTGGTCTCTTTTTTCTGTACAATGCACTTAAAAAAACAAGAGAAACGTTTGGGTTATGAAATGATCTTTGAAAACATTTTCAAATGAAAAAGTGTATGATTTACAGAAGATTTAGCTGTTGCTTCTAGCACATGACATGATGACCTGGCACCTTTCTCAGAATTGCATGTAGACCCAGATTAAAAGACAAACAAAATGTAAAATCTAATTCCTTGCTTTAGCATTAAAAGCTTGAATTAAAGATATTAAAAACATCTGTAACATAGCAAACTTGTTAGTAGGAGAGAGAGACAAAAACCTAAAATGACTATGTAAACACTACTACAAATTATCCAACTATATTCAAAATTGGGAAAGAAAATGCTTCATATTGAACCTAAATAGTCTACAAAATAATATTCATTGTACAATATAATTGTGTTTGCAAAATTTGACCAATATTTCTCAATGAAATTTACATGTACAAGAATATCCACAAGGTATAATTCAGACATCAATCTTCACACTTTGTTACACAACAAGAGGGAATAAAGATTCACAATACAATCATTCTATGCTAATTATGGGTTCTAGAAGTCTGAAGCAGCTCATTTTAGTGCATTTTTCTATAGAAATATGTTTACTTAGTAATTAGTTCATTTCTTGAAACACTGGCCCAAACCAGAGCCTTGGATTCTGAAACCTCAGATTTGTGTTCTGTTTAACCTCTCACCACAGAGACTAGTAGTGTCAGTGTACCATTTTCTTTATTGACTTTGCACTTTTTCACCATACTGTGGCCAGATTCAGCAATGATCATATCTAACTGGCAAGTAATTTTTCTTTCTTATGACATAAAAATCTTGAAGAAAATGTACTATTTTCTAAGTGAAAGTTGATGATAACATTTTCACTTTTATATGTCATAGGGAATATTTGACCTACTTTCATTGATTTTTATATCAAAATAAAGCAGTAAAAGTCCTTTTCATGACAGTATGGTCTGCAAAAGAATCAAGTTATAGTGCTCCAGCACACTGAACAAAGATGAGAGCTACCTTTCAGTAGTCAAAATAAAAAAAAAAAAGGACAAACTTTGTGAATGGGTGGAGATACCAGGGTGATTGAAGGAAAATGGCATAAAATGCCATGAGTCGGATTTTGATTCAAATTATATGAGAAGAAAGTTCACATAGAAAACTTTCAAATGAAATATGATTTTGACAAAAAAATGATAAAGCAAACAGTGTATTCTTGTATTGTCAAACTGTACTTGTCTCCCTCCTATGGTGCTTTATAGTGATAGCTTTCCAGAATCAGCACTGCCAGTTACAACATTTGCGAATGAATATGTCTATGTAAACAATGCAATTGAAGAGAGAAAATGAAGGTAATGGGTGTATTTACATATTTCAAGAGTTATTGCTCTTTCATTAATACCACATCTAACCCACCAACAGTCCATGGATACATTGCTTCAATACCCAATATGTTCAACAGTGTGACACAACTGGATAGACTAATTTACATATTAAACGCATTCCTGGCAAACAGTACACACATATAAATTGCTGGCAAGGTCAGATTATATCATTTTGCAAACATAATATATGATACTATACTTACACTAGTATAGTATATGCTATACTTACACTAGTATAGTATACTATTACACATCCAGCAGACTATGTTCAGTTCATTTAATTCTACTCTTCATAAATTTGCACTCAAAGAGGCCCATGTCTCACTTTTAAACAGCATCACACTTCATATACAAGCATCATGTAATCCATCTTACACTCTGAGAAAAAAACCCTTTGTTGCCAGCAGAGGTCATAACTTTCTGAACTTCTTCCAATCAGTTCTTACCTTTACTACTATGCTCTCTGATCCCCTGCCCTTTTCATTAATTAGGTAATATAAGTTATTAACTAATCCTAGACAGCTCATCAACCACTTTATAGAATGATATGAGTGAAATTTTAGTAGTGATTGCCTTCTACACTGTAAGGTGAAAGAGACTTTACCAGCTGAATAGTTAGACAGAACAGTGTTGGGGGAAATAGCATGAGTGAGAGAGGATAGTAAGAGTGTGACTGAAATAAGAGGGCAAGTAGATAAGTAAGTGATAGCCATGGATTAAGAAATCTGATACAAATGAATTGTTCAATGTCCCCATCCCACAATGTTGGTCTACACCTAAACAATGGATTGGGAATTTCTCATGGCCGCAATGATCATACTCACTACCTTTAGTCAATTAAGCCTCAAAATCACAGTCATGACCGATTTGTTAAAAGTCAATTTTAAGATGTTTCCCGAGATCTAAACTTTCACTCTAATAAACCATATCATAAACGCAACAAGAAACTTAACTGCACTCACAAGCAGTTTTGCTACCAGGTTTAGAAACCTGATAGCTAAACATTAATAGCAGGATATTTAACCTCTCTTCCACTAAAGAGATTTTTGATGAGCCTCTTACTATGAAAATGTCCTAGGTAATGGTAGCTTCAAAGATAATTTATGTTACAACTTTTCTAGTAATAATATGAATAATAAAAGATGCACCTTAGAATAGGAAATTAATTTGGTTTGCCCTCACTCTCCCAAAATGTTAAAGCTAATTTAGTTTAAAAATTCCTCTCTCTCTCTTAGATAAGCGTTTCTCAGAAAATCACAAGTACAGAAAGATCTTTAACAGATAAATAAATTATCATAAAGCTGCTGCCCCCAATATAAAGAGCATCATCATCCATAACCACCACCAAGAGCCCACTTCCAGTTATAACTGCTGAGACTCTGAAGCTTGTCCATTCGTTGTCCACTCAACTAGGGGTGCCCAATAAACTTCATCTTATATGAAGCAGAAATTACAGTTACACTATATGACAACATAACTAAAAAGAAGAATTACATCAGGTTGTATAAAGGCAACTTCAAAAAATGCCACACTGAACACCTATGTTTTTCCGGCACATGGACAAAACTAAGTCAGCTAGCCATATATGGGTTTTACGACACACTCCACACCACATACAATCAAGTGGAAAACTATAGAAAAATCCATGTCATATGTTAATGGATAAAACAAATGAAAGTTATGCAGTTTTACACATCCTTTTTAGATCTAAAACTTCCACCACACTGTTGAATTCCAGATCAGAAATTTTCAGCAAATGTAAACATATGGCAAAGTTTCTTTTGGCAAACTGGAGAATACCAACCTCACCAGAATGAGAAGCTGTTTTGTACACTTTAGACCCCTTCCAATGATTCTGCCTCATCTAGCCTTATGATTCTACAGTCAAAGGGAATGTAACTAATTCTTTTTTACCTTTCTTTTTCCATTTTTTTCACCAAACATAGGCATGCTTTAAAACTTGACTAGATAATATCTTCAATATATGAAAATATATACTAAGTACATTAAACAACATACATATATATATTATATATATGATATATATATATATGACATATATATACAAGCATTAAAACAATAACATAGTTATCGAACTTTCTTTCTTCCTGCGTTGACCTTTTTAACGTTTATTTTCTTTAAACTATATATGTTTGTGCGTGCAAGTGTGTGTGAGTGTAGACTCACTTTTTTTTTAGATTGAAACCAGGATTATAGGAACTGAAACTTGGGACAGTGGAAATACCATGAATGATGAAGAGTTACAGCATATGGGATGGGTGTTAAAGAAGAGTGGGCCATCTGGAGGACTTTTCTCTGCAAATGTATTAACATAACTGCCTATTTTGTTCTTATATGAAGGCAATTCCTGGCAAGTACTGAAGTGATACATGTGAACTGGTAAGATATATGATTGATCTTTCTCACTTAGAAGGTTTAACAGCTGGGTATGAGACAAAGCGACAGGAATCAGATGTACAAAGCAGCTAGTTCTTTACCTGATAGAATAAGTGTATACAATTATCTGTTTCTATTGACAAGTAACATCTTATTCAACTGCCAACTACTTTCATACTGTTCTTTTGGAAATATTTTCATAGGAAATTTGATATTTTAAATTTTATCAAAAACTAGCAGTATCACCTGGTGTTGCTTGGGTTTGTTTCAACCCTTTAGAATTGGAATTTTTGAAAAGTAAAAATTTTGCATTATGCAACTTGTTATTCTCTTCAAGTAAACATTTTTCCAGTTGAAATACACCGAAAAATAGTGACACAGCAGTCAAAAATCATAAAAAATAGGGATTTTCATAGAAAAAAAGCACCTTTTTGATGTAAATAATTTTTGGTGTTAACATGGTCCGATTTGAATTTTATCTTCTACAGAATGAAGAGCAAGCCTTCATCTATTATACTCTCAATTTTGGTCAACTTGTGCTGCAGGGTCTCGAAGGAGATAGAGTTAGTTGAAGGCTACCAAACCTGCCACAACAGACAACTTCAGCTTTATATATATAGATTTGCTACACACTACTTTCTATCCTTAATAATGAAACTTGGTAGATCCAAAAGTTAAACACACAAACACAGATACACACACAGACACATAAGTTGAGTTTTATATATATAGATCTCTCAACGGGGATTTCAGGGGAGAGTTTCAGGGAGTCGCTGGCGATGTATTGTGATGATCAAAAATCCGGCCTGCTAAAATTTGGTTAAAGTGATTCAAACTGCAGACACAATGCAAAATGGTCACATTTAATTCAAAGCGTTAAAAATGTTATGAAAACAATTGGTGTGTTCACAAAGTCCAAATGATTAATATGAAAAAACCCTCCAGGCTACATCCCGAAAATTCATTTCTTTGCCAAATTTCTACAATGTTTACAGCGATTCATTTTTATATCTTGATTTTTTATTTTTCATGCAATTTACACATGCCTGCACGCGTGGTGAACACAGTTCACGTCAAACAGCTGAGTAAAGTTCACTATTCAATGCATGGGATAAGGCCTAAACAAACACATTATCGATTTTTGCACTTGCGAGATGAATTTCGGAACAAAAATAGCGCAGTTCAATTTACATTCACCTAAACTTTAAGTGACCCATTTTTGGTGGTTCTACGATTTGTTGGCTAGGAGGAGATGTGCCAGGAAGTTAAACGCACAGACACACACACAGATACACATACAGACACACAAGTTGAGTTTTATATATATAGATATCTGAGCAGCTTAGGTGGGTGTTTAATTTAGTAATTAGAAAACCACTGACTTTAACTTGCACCTCTTTTCTGACCACATATGCACTGGTGCAAAAGTACTATGTAGATAGTGAATGCATACTACAGCACTAAGATTTTCTCTTAGCAATGAGCAAATAATTTGGCCACTATTTTACATGCGTAAAGTTTTGTGTTGCCCAAACTTCTGCTTTAGAAGCTCAAAGACTTTGCAATAACAGCCACATCAAATAACTGACCAATGTTTACTAATTGCTTTTCAATCCTTTGATTTTAACTGTAGACTGTAAAACAATTAGCCAAAATATCTAACCACAACAGTCTTCTGCTGGTTTAAAGTTCTCTTTCCATAGGTTAGGTATGGGAGACATCTTTCATAAAACCTTTTACACTCTTTCTTCACTTTTCCAATGCTTTTCCTAATTTTTTGTCCTGGTTTCTCTGCAAAACCTTTCCGTTTTGAGGTACAAATTCATAGTTTTTTCTCCTGCTACTTAGTATTGTACTCCAGTTTCTTGAAAAAATTGATCTATCCATATTCAAACTAAAAACATATCTTCCTGTTTTGCCAGTCCCAGCAGAATTCTGCTAGAACAAACGTGAAGAATTATTTCAACTGCTGATATATTACCATGTTGTATTATGTTTTTGTATCCCACACTGGCGAAGTCACAAAATTCTTTTAGAGACATTAAATGACCTGTATATATTAGAAAATATTTTAATATTTTCATGAGTTATTTGATATTAATTGGCATGAAGTTGTGCACAATATGTACACCTCAGCTTCATTTAATGCCAATATAGCACCTTCCAAATTTTGCATAAAAATTTACAGGTTCCCATTTTGTCAGGACTAGCTGCAACTTTGGCTAAAATGTGTGAAGATCATCTTTCATAAGCAGTCAGATGTTTTGAAATTCAAGTCATGCGAAACAGTATGAAAAGCAAAATTAACTTCTTTAGCAGCCACTTTTGGTGAGATACTTGCAAGACAAATTAAATCAAACAAGTTTTGCAGTGTTTCTGGCTTTCTCATGGAAAATGCATGTAATATAAGGCCCAATGTTAACAATTATAAATACTTGAACATGTCATAGTTTGTCTCAACACAAGATTCTCAGTCACTAGTTAGTTTCTCCAGGGACAATCTGGTTTTCCAATGGTCATCTGTTTCCTTCTTTTTTGAAACTGGAGGAACAATTCTAAATATTTGGACTTTTTCGTGTGTATGAATGAAGTACAAGATTATAATTTTGAGTCTCAACTGGGTTCCTGCTACAAGTGTTTCATTAGGGTTTAGTAAGACTAATTAGCACCAATGTCTTGCACCTTTCTGTCAAATAATAAAGATAGTAACAAATAAATATTTCAAGATTATTAAAAACTGGGACAGACTTTCAAATTGGCTGGAAAGCCAGAACAATGAGTTAAAATAGGATAATTTAGGCCAAACCAGGTTATACAACAAATAAATATTGTCTACAAATATATGAAGTAATTCATGATCAACATCATCATTTTAATGTCCACATTTCTATACTAACATGAGTGAGAAAGAATTCACCGAGACAGATTTTCTCTGACTGGATGGCCCTCTTTTCCCCAACCTTCCTTTGATTCCAAGAATGTTATGTTTTCTGCATGACAGGACATGTTTTTGTGGATGATTGGAAATGAGCAACACCAAATGTATGATGCTGACACATTCATGAGTATTGTGCAAGGTCAAGACAAGCAGACACACACACACACAAATCACAGTGTATAGTTTATATATCCCTACACATTTTTTCTCTCTCCATTTTCCTCCACTCAATCTTTTCTGTCAAAGAGCATGAGCTTGAAATATCAAAGACTTTTCCATTCTTCCTGAGCGTTGAATTCATACATCTACCTGTTGTTCCCTCACCTGTCTTCCTCTTTTGTTTTCTGTAAATTTGAAATATTATACATCCATCGTGGCCAATCTTACAAATTGGTTTTGCACTGGGGTTCAGTAGGATGTTAGGTAAAAGCCTGATTATGTAAGCCTGACTCTTCTAAGTTGGCAGGTAATTAAGAAAATGTGGTGACTGTTTTTCAAATTTTCTTCCATACCAACCATCTCTGGAGAGTACAGGATAACATAATCAATATACTGCATATTTTTTGTGATTTGTGGTGGGTTTGTGTAAGTAGGTAGATAGAGAAACAGATAAACTGACACACACAAACAGGCAGATAGATAAACACATTTATATATATATATATCCTCACCACTATCCACACTGCCCTTGCCAGAGCATATTCTGTGGACCATGCATCTGCTCTCTCCCCCTGCACCCGCCCCACTGTCTCCCGTTTCTCCTCACCTACCACCCCACCACCCTACCTCTCCAACGCACCATTCTCCGAGCCTTACGGTGACTCCAGTCTGACCCCTCCACTTCGCATATCTTCCCTAACTGACCCCCTCCCCTCCTTCAAATGAGCCCACAACCTACAAGACCTCTTGGTCCACAGCTTCTTCCCTAACTCAACCTCCCAAACCCAGCTCATTACCCTGCTCCCGCCCATGCTGCCGCACTTGCCCTTACATCTCCAACACAACGCTCCTCACCAGCACCCATCATCAACACTATCATGATGTGGTGAGATGTGGACTCTGAATATAGAGGACATGCAAAGACTAGAGAGGAATGAAACTAGTATGCTCCAATGGATGTGCAATGTCAGGTTTCATGTACAGCAAACTGGCATACAAGGAATCAAATGCAGCATGTAAAAGTGAAGACTGCACTGGTTTGGTTATGTGATGTAAATGGATGAGAACAGTTGCATAAAGAAATGCTGGTCATTTAAAGTGGATGGAACTTGTTGAAAAGGGTGACCCAGGAAGACAAAGAACTGAATGATTGGGGATTCATTATACTTGATAAGACCCATCCATCACAGCAAATATAAGGTCCTAAGATCACCTTGGTTATGCTTGCTTGTGCTGGGCCCTGTCAAACATCCCCACATCTCAGCTCCCCAACATCAATCCCTCCTTGACACTATTACATCCCCTAACACTATGTGTTACCAATTATGGCCTTCCCTCAGTTTCCATCCTTCCTTCTAATTATTATCTCTTTCAACAAGCATCCGTTCCCCAGCTCTTCTCTGCCATATTTTACCTTAACACCCTTCATACTTGCTCTCATTCTCGCACCACACCCACTCACTATAGCCACCCTTATGTATCTCTACATCCCTCTTCCCACTGCTCTTGTGCCTTGTTCATCATCCTCTACATTCTGATCCATTAGCACTGAGTCACTTATTTCTCTCTCAACTTACACCCCACTCCATAATGCTATTTCCACTTAAGCCACACCTCCTCTCCACATCATTCCCTACATTCCCTTCTACACCCATCTCTAACCATCTCTTCCTTCCCTCCTGATCCACTACCCATTTTATCTCTTTCTCTTGGAAGGTTTTGCTCTAGCACCTCATCACAACCATCTGTCACCCACCCTTATCTAAATGTGGGGTAGCCATGCTTCTTTTCTATAGTAACACACATTTGCTTGTTCCGGGTAGAAAGTCACACAGGGCTGTTTTTCTTCTTCTCCTTTCTTGTTCTGTTTTGTCTTGCAAGTTACTTAGCAACTTCAAAACTGCCAGTGGCATGAAAAAGCATGCAGTACAGACTGTAAAGTGGTTAGAGTTAGAAAGGGGGTATCCTGCCAGAGAAATGATCTCAAAGCTGAAACGGAGCATGATGCAGCCCTGCAACTCACTGGAGCCAGTCAAGATGATTACAATGATGTATAGCTATCATTCTGGAGTGGATCACATAATGAACATAGAAAATTTAGCACTATTTGGTAAGGAGAGTTAAAGACAAATATCACATCATGTGTAGACCAACAGCCATTCTCGTTTCAATTAGTCTACAAGAAAGCCGGCATGAAAGCCATGCAATTTTGGAATTGTATAAGAGATATTAAAACAATTTTCCTTTCATAATAAATCATACTTTGTAAACAATCCCTCAGACATTTCCTAATGCATTTCCATTTTTGCATAATTGTATGAATTCTTGTGTGTAGAATACAAATTCACAAAAATTTTCTGAAAATTCCGAAATATAAAAAATTTATGAGGGGTTATATGGTGTGCATAAAGCAGAATTTCGTCAATATTTCATTTGTTTACAGTTGACATCACGTGCTGGAACATACAAAATTATAGCTTCCAAATTCTGTTTTATGACTGGATAAAAATTATGAAACTTTAAACTTCGGTAACTTTTTTTTTTTTAAATTTCTGGAAAAAGTGAATTAGCCCCTGAGATTCAGTGTGGAGAATTGCATCAATACACCAAATTTTAAAATTTTCAATAAACTTTAAAATTACCAAAGAAAAAACTCCAGCTCAATCTGAATGTATACCTCACAGCACTATCATAAATCTACAAACTGTAAATAAAGTAAAATCTATTAACACATCTGTTTCAAGATGCACAATTCGTACAAGCAGTATCAGCCAATGTCAAAGTACACATACCACCACCATTATCAAAACCCCCACCCCACCAAATACTAATTAAACTTTACAGCTTCAACATACGTAACCAGGAATTCTAAAATCTGTCAGTATTCTCAACGTGACATTGTAGAAAAACGGAGAGCTTCTGATGTTGTTTTTCATTCTAGTATGCTACAAGTGCTGATGCTAACACAGCTTATTCTGTCTTCACCTGTGTCTGTAGCATCAAATGAGCAAACATCCAACACATTCACCATTTGAAGAACAGGCTCTGTACCACAATCACACAGCACCCTCTAGCACATAGTGCCATAATGCATAATAAAAATGCATTGCACATCCTCGTAGAAAGTGTCTTTGCTAAAATGAGTGCATGCAGAAAAGTTTTTGGAATGCTTTGAGACACTTTTCCATGTGTACGAATGTAGGATGAAAATTTCATAGGCTGTCTATAAAAGAGTGATGAAAGAGCTGTGAAATCTTGCTTGCATTAATTTCAATTCTCCTATTTAATAAATGCATTGTTTCTTTCCAGATATAATGATATCTGACTGTCCGGAGAAAACTTCAAAAATAATTGTTAGCAACTTCTCTTGAAAACAGACAAAATTTGGCATCGTGCTGTAATCAAGTACCTACAGGGAAAGGTTTTGGCACTCAAGGACATTCATGCCGATGTTATTCATGTAGACATGATACATTAAGGGTTGACACTCCTGCCTTGTTGTCAGTACAAAAGTGGCAGCTAAATTTAGCAAGGGAAGAGATAGTCTTCAGAAAAATCATGGCTTGGATGTCCTGCAGCTGCTGCTGCTGCTGCCACCACGGAAGATATTGTGTTCATCACATAATGATGAATGATAGGTGATTGACTATAAATTAAATACCCAGTGCTGTTAGTATATCCTGTGAGAGAGTTGAGATATTCTGCAAAATGAACATAGCTTGATTAAGGTTTCTGCTCGCTAAGTGTCACACGTTCTGACACCCGATCAAAAATGCTCCAGGTTGATCACGAGAACATCTGACATTGAGGTGGATCCAGCACGTTTCCTTGATTGTTTCCTAACCCAGGATGTTTTTGGGTTCATCACATTGAGCCAGAGACAAAGAAGCAATCCATGCAGTGGAAAGAAACACCTCTCTTCACCGGCTCCACTGAAGGACAAGGTTGTTTCATCTACAGAGAAGGTTATGGCCCCGATTTTTTGGAATATAAAAGACATTGTGCTTATTGACTGTCTTCATAAGGGTCACACTTTCAATGGAGAGTGCTATGCCAACTTGCTAAGGCAGTTATGAAAGGCTACTAAGACCAAACGCCCAGGAAGACTGATGAAGAGGGCCGTGTTTCATCAGGAGAATGCTCCAGCACACAGGTCCTATTCAGTCGACCCCCATAATAAAAACATTATTATTATACTTCTGTTTTGGTATTAAGAATGAAAAGTCTATCTTGTTCGTAGAAACTTTTGGACTTTGCTTTGCACACCCCAAGCAAATTTAGTTCCTGGTCAGTGGATGAGTGTCTAATGGCGTCACTGAGCTAACGTATGCATATACAGACTTGAGACGGATATGTGTCTGTATGTGTGTCACACACATCCGTCTGAAGACTGTATGCGCATCGTAGCACAGTATCTCTAATGTACATATGCATGCACACACAAACACGATTTATAACTTTTAGGCGGATATAAACAGTTCATATATATATATATATATATATATATATATATATATATATAGTGTACCTACACAACTGTGCCCCACCACCGATTTGTTTCCTCATAACTTACTTTTTCGAATGAAATGCTTTACAATTGGAATTCAGAAGGTGTGGACTTCGATTATATCGAAACTTGTTGCGAAAAAGTTTTTCCGAGTGTCGGGAGAGCAGTTTCGGAAAATTTATACGAGTTGGCTTTGTTTCTACCTAACTTTCAGTAAAATAGATTTTCATTGAGGAAATTTTCTATAAATATCTTTCAAACAGTGTATGTTAAGATTGTATCGTATTTAAAATGAAAGAGTAATTGGCGATCTCGCACAAATACACACTGATATAAACCACAAAATGAAACTCGAAAGTTCAATAAGAATTGTTTGTCATTATAAATGGGAGCAAGCCCATATCTTTTTTTACTTTCTTTTACATATTAAATTCCAATACAAACATAATCTACACTATCTGAATGGTGTTTATAGAAAATTTCATTAAAAAAGGGAAAAAATGCCCAGTTTCCTGAAAGGTATGAGAAAAACAAAACAGACTTTTGTAAATTTTCGGAAACTCTCTTCCCCACCTTCAGGAAATTTTTTCCTATAACTAATGCCGATATCACTAGAATCTGCACCATCTGAAGTATATTTATAACATTTCATTAAAAGATATCAATTTTTCAGGTGGATTTTCGATCTTCTAATCAGTATCAAATTTTGATACTGATTAGAAGATCGAAAATCCACCTGAAGATTGTCGGTAGCAGATATGAAACAATTGTAGTGGCGGTTTATTTAATTTATATTAAAATTTTATGTATTGATTAAGTCTTTCCTTGTTTGGTTTTAAAATAGTGGTTTTGTCTCGAATTATATTATATAATATTTTACTATAAAATGGATTTAACCCTAAATCTGATTTTTCCCTGTAATTTTGGATTCATTCCCTAATATTTATTATATATATATATATATATATATATATATATATATATATATATATATATATATATATATGTATACACATACATATATATACATACTGTTGTGTTATGTGAATGTATAGAGAGAATATATATGTATGCACGCATATACATGTAAATATTATGTATATATATATATATATATATATATATTATCGGATAACAGTAAAAATTTACCAGTGTGTCTACACATTTTATGCGTGCATGTTTAAATAAGCTACTCTGCTTTTTGTGAGGCGCTTAAATAGACATAAAACCTCCAAATTTAAACCGAATATGAACTTAAACTTCTGTAATTGGACAGTTGAAATTATAAAGCAAGTTATGTTTTCTTGTATTCAAGCTTTAGATGAATATTAAACAATATTTACTTACCGACGACAATGATATCCTTACATTTACATTATATAGAGTAAACGCGGATGTAAAACCTAAACCAAGCCCGTTTAGAAGATCAGAATATATTTTTACCTTGCTTACATAGCCATCGACAACTTTTAGGTCAACCAATTGTTTTGTTGTTTACCTCTCTCTCTCTTTTACCCTCACTCTACTATCGTTCTATTATCGTCTAACCAATTAGGTTATGTAGATAAATAAGCTGATAGCATTTCAATGTTGTATGTCCGTTCAGACTCTTCTACTTTCACTTCCTCCTTTTCTTTCTCTGTGTAATTTATTCTTCTCTCTTTCTTCTCTATTTTCACTTCTATCCCACCGTATAAAGAATGAAAGGATTTATGAGAGAGAGAGAGAGAGAGTATTTCTTTATTCAGCATAAGGTTGAGAAAAAGAGGAGACAAACAAACGTTGGAGTCAGGGTTTCGAATGAGACGAAACGTATGAATAAACAAACAATTAAAATATATACAATTAAATGAGAATGAGTGAATAACAAAAAATGAAGCGGAGGACACGGTTGACCCCACAAACCACATACGCTGAAGACTTCGATTTCTCCTTTTCTACATTCTCGATAAAACAGGTTCTTTCACTCGCAACATACTTGCTATAGACTTCCATCTTTTACGAAACACACTTTGCGACAGGCATTTCTTCTCCAGCCTTATTTTCCGTTTCATGTGGAAAACGAAAAAGTCGATTAGCTCGAGACTGGAGATAAACAGGCCTGTTGCAATTCCTTTTACTCTCGTCCTCCACACTACTTCTTTCGCCATAGCAACTACCGAAATAAACCAGGCTCGCTCCTCCCTATTCAGGAAGGTCGGCGGACCGATCTTAATTACAGATTCGCTTGACAGTTGTACTCTTCTCGAATGCGACAGCAGGTGTTCGACATAAGCCCAGAGTTCAGTCACCTTCGGGCATTGCACAATTCCGTGCAGGACATCTTGCACAAACCGGCGAAGGTGCACACCCAGGTCTAAAGAGCTTATCTCGAACCGGTAAAGCTCCTTTGTAACATTGCCAGGCCAGGGACTTTTGGTAATTATCCATAGGCCCCGGACCGAGTGTTCTTTGGAACAGGCTGGCCAGTTGATTTTCGTCGAAGCCCAGAGTTTCTCCTAGGACGTCGTCACACTTAAACTCTACTAACCCTCTATAGAAGAACGAGGTAGTACCCCCGCCACCGGCGTTGCCCGACTGGGAAAGAAGCACGAGTGCCTGATAGCACTCTGCATGCCACATGCCCAACCTCGGTCTACACTTGATCCATGGGTTCAGTTCGTTAAACGATGTGAACTGTGGAAATAACAGCTTGACAAACGGAGACCACACCTGCTCACCGTCCAGGTAAATCCCGAGGTGCCTAAGCCTGAGCGCATTTTTAGCCACGGCATCCCTAACCCACCCTTCAGCGGCTTTTGGCAGCAAATAGAGCGCCTTACAAGAGGTCTGCTGCCCCTCCACAAAAAGCGAAAGAGCATGCGTTCCAGTTTGTTCAGCCACGGATCAGGGCAAGGCACGACGGTCAGGCGGTAAGTGATTACAGAGGCGATAAACACTTCTGCAACCTCCGCCCTCCCTTTCAAGGACAGCTTCCGCTCAGACCATGTCTGAGTTAGGAGAGCCACCTTTCTCGCCACCTCGCTCCAGTTCTTCTCTATCTGGAGATCTGGACCTAACCAGATCCCAAGCATTTTCACCGGTCCTTCCGTCCAACGTCCTACGACGCTGTCGGAAGAAATCGTCTTGCCCCTCCAGGTGCCGAGTTGCAAGCCGACCGATTTATCCCGGTTGACTTTCGCTCCTGCCACCGTTTCGTAGTCCCTTAAGGCCTCACCCACCCACTGTAGGTGCTCGACTCGGGAAACGATGACGGTGATGTCGTCCGCATGCGCCGAAGCTGACTTTCCGCACCCAAGATCTTGCGGAGTGCCTTTCATAGTTTCCAACCTCCTCAGCAACGGCTCGAGGGCCAAAACGTAGAGAAGCGGGGAGAGAGGACACCCTTGACGTACCGAACGTTCAATGCTGAACGGCTCCGAAAGGAAACCATTTACCCGAACTACCGATTCGATGTTGCTGTATAAAGCGATGATCCATCCGCGGAAGGTCGGGCCGAAGCCAGCCGCCGCCAGATACTGATGGTCCACCCTATCAAACGCTTTCGATTGGTCCTAGTGGACCATAGCCCCACTCTTGCCAGGAATCCTATTTACCCTTTCTAAGGCATAGCGTAGAAAGTGGAGATTGTCGTGGATGGTCCTTCCAGGGATGGCGCAAGTTTGCGCCTCGCAACAAGTTCACCCAAGACCCGCGCCAACCTTTTTGCTAAGACCTTGGCCAAGATCTTCAACTCTGCGTTAAGCAGAGTGATAGGCCGGAAATTATCAATTAAATCCCCCTTGTTTGGGTCCTTTCTTAACAGCGCTACCACCCCTCGGCTCACAGACTTAGGAATTCTCCCGTTCTGCTGCCAGTTGGTGTACACGCATGCAAGTAGGTGCCCAAACAAGTCTGGCATGCTACTATAGAGTTCGTAAGGCAGATCATCGAGTCCCGGCGATTTGTCCCCGCCGCAGTCTGCCAACATATCCTCGACTTCTTTGGCTGTGATCGGCGCCTCACAAGATTCCGCGTCCGGCCTCGATAGACGCGGCGAACCGGCTAGGAACTCTGCGAGCTTCTCCCCGCGCTCCAGCTCGCCGCTCCTCCCGAATAGCTGGCCGAAATGATCATGAAACACCTTGCACATCTCCTCGGGTTCGTTTACTAATCGACCATTTGGGCCCGTCAAGGATCGAATGGTTGAGTTGTTGCCATGCTGGCCCTCTACCACCCGGGCCCATCCGACTGCGTTGATCCCTTCCTGTCTCATTGCACGGATCTTAGCCCTGACAATGCACCCTTTATGTTTAGCTTTGAGATGTTAGTCGAGTGCTAACCTCGCCGCTAACACTTTCGATGCA
>NW_021836871.1:15000-36996 GCF_006345805.1 Octopus sinensis | reverse complement strand
CCTCCCTAATGCCTGAGAGATACTACATGGTGTGGATGGATGTTGGTTTCTTAAAACTAAACTGGATCTCTTCTTGTTGGGGTCCCAGATGAACCACACACTCACGAGACGTGGGACGTGATGCGGGCAGCAGCATCGAACTCCCTTGTTGATCAAGTGCCACGTATCAGAGGTGGATTCACAAACTAGTGTAGCTCATTCAGCGGTCGGCAGTGGGGTCTGCCCGCCGCAAGCACATGGCTGCGGCCTTCGGCTAAAACATTTTAAGGATTTAAGGATATATATATTATATATATATATATATAATATGTTACACATATATAATATATATTATATATATATATATATATATGTACACACATATATATATAGATAGATATATGTATATATATGTATATTATATATAGATATATGTATAATATATATAATATATATGTATATATATATATATATAGATATATGTATATATATATATATATATAGATATATGTATATATATATATATATATATGTATATATATATAGATATATGTATATGTATATAGATATATATATAAGATATATGTAAATGTATGTATATATATATATATATATATATATATGTGTGTGTGTATATATTATATATATATATATATATTATATACGTAAAAAAGATTACATTGTTTTACACCATTTTATTCCTTTGGAATAATACCAGTGATATCTTTGAATCATGTGTCGAAAGTAAAAGAATTTGAGCAGCCACTGCGTTTAACTGCATTTATTTATTTATCATCATCATCATCATCATCATCATTTATGTTTAATAGAACCACCATCAGGAGGCACTGAGTGTATCCTCTCACTGCGCCTCTCGACTTCTTCTGGCTCAGTACATCTACTCAGCATCTATGCTCCCACTCTCTACAGCTCAGAGGAGACCAAGGACCAGTTCTACAAAGATCTCAACTGTGTCATAGAAAATATACCAACGACTGAAAATATCTACCTTCTAGGGGATTTTAACACTCGCGTGGGATCTGACCATGATTCGTGGCCCATTTGTGTTGGACACTTTGGTATTGGCAACATGAATGACAATGGTCAGAGACTACTCGAATTCTGCACATACCATAACCTGTGCATCACAAACACATTCTTTGCCAACAAGCCATCCCACAAGGCATCTTGGAGACATCCAAGATCTCACCACTGGCA
This sequence comes from Octopus sinensis, assembly GCF_006345805.1. Taxonomy (NCBI): domain Eukaryota; kingdom Metazoa; phylum Mollusca; class Cephalopoda; order Octopoda; family Octopodidae; genus Octopus; species Octopus sinensis. Next base: position 35,799 of record NW_021836871.1, on the reverse strand, counting down.
TCAACTGGATCTCATCATTACACGGAGATGCTTCCTGAATTCTACTCTATTGACCCGCAGTTACCACAGCGCGGATTGTGACAAAGACCACTCACTAATTAGAAGTAGGGTGAGGATTCTACCTAAAAAAGTCCATCGCTCCAAGAAAGTGGGCCAACCATGCATTAACACTGCCAGAACTTCGAACCCTACACTGCGAAAATGTTTTGCTGTTTCTATCAAGGTTGCCCTCAGTGGCTGCCCAACCTCCTCTGCTGAAAGTAGGTGGAATTATATCAGGGAAGCTTTGTATACCACATCAATAGATACTTTCGGCATGAGAGAAAGGCAAAACACAGATTGGTTCAGTGCTGGGCTCTCAGAGCTGGAGCCAGTTATCGAAGCAAAGCGTGCAGCTCTGATGCAATACAAGAGTGATTCTTCTACAAAGTCACTCGAAGAACTCAGAAAGGCAAGAAATGAAGCCCAACTGACAGCCAGATGCTGTGCATATAGGTATTGGCAGGAAATCTGTCAGAGTATCCAGTCAGCTGCTGACAGGGGCGACACCCATGGGATGTATGCTGGTTTGAATAAGGCCCTCGGTCCATCCGCAACCAAGTCAGCCCCTCTGAAATCAACTACTGGAGATCTCATCAGGGATCAACGCAAGCAAATGGATAGATGGGTGGAGCACTACCAGGATCTCTGCTCACGGGAGACTACAGTAGCTGAGGTTGCAATCGAGGGTGTCAAGATCTTGCCAGTCATGTGTGAACTTGACAGTCTGCCATCTATAGCAGAGCTTACCAAGGCTATTGACTCCCTAGCAAGTAACAAAGCTCCGGGAAAAGACGGCATCCCCTCAGAGTTCATCAAAACCGGAAAAACACTATCTTGCTTCGGCACCTTCATCAGCTTCTGTGTCAGTGCTGGGAAGAGGGTACAGTCCCTCAGGATATGCGGGATGCTAACATCATTACGCTTTACAAAAACAAAGGTGACCGTGGTGATTGTAACAATTACCGTGAAATATCTCTTCTAAGCAATGTTGGAAAGACCTTTGCTCACGTTATCCTGGCCAAGCTACAACTACTTGCTTCTCGAATCTATCCGAAATCGCAGTGTGACTTTTGAAGAAGTAGATCAACTATTGACATGATATTCTCCATACGCCAACTTCAGGACAAGTCCAGATAGCAGAAAATGCCATTATATATGGCCTTCATTAATCTGACAAAGACCTTTGACTCGGTAAGTAGAAAAGGCCTCTTCATCCTGCACCAAAAAATCGGATGTCCACCAAAGCTGCTGAGGATCATCAAGTCTTTCCATGATGATATGCAAGGCACCATACAGCACAATGGTTCAACATCAGCCGCCTTCCAAATAAATTAGGAATATGCAGCCTTCGAAACATATGTCGAAAATAAAATAAAGGAATTTTGTTAATTCGTCGTTCAACTCCATTCTTTCATTTATTTGTAGTAAAAAAAAACACACAAATAACACACACAATAACGATCTATATACATACATACATATGTATACATATGTATGGTAATTTTCTCTCCATGCATTAAACACGGCTACCAGCAATTGTATAATCCAACGTTGAGAGCTACTTTGTAGGGAGATAATTCATATTAACATTTAATAAGAATTATCTCCCCTACATAAGATAATTCTTATTAACAGTTAATAAGAATTATATCCACTAAATAGCAAAATAAATTCATATAAGATAGAGCTGAAGATTGACAATATAATCGTTTTAATATGGTATTGTATTTAGAGTGATTCTATTTCAGCAATATCGAGGAATACGTTGTCACTAAACGCTTGTAGTCTAGATAATGTAAAGTATATGATTTGAAATAAGAATTCAAGGTATTAATTTTGGATAATTTGGAATAAGAATTGTAGGTACTAATTTTGATAATTTTAATATTTAGTTCTATATGTACCTATCGTGGATAATGTCATTCAATGATGATTGAGTTTGCTTGAGGGTGATTCTGTCTCTTAAACCTATCTATCTATCTATCTATCCATATTTATCTATCTATCTATCTATATATCTATCTATCTATCTATCTATCTATTTATCTATCTATTTATCTATCTATCTATCTATATGTATATATGTATGTATATATATATATGTATTATATATGTATAATATAGGTGCAGGAGTGGCTGTGTGGTAAGTAGCTTGCTTACCAACCACATGGTTCCGGGTTCAGTCCCACTGCGTGGCACCTTGGGCAAGTGTCTTCTACTATAGCCTCGGGCCGACCAAAGCCTTGTGAGTGGATTTGGTAGACGGAAACTGAAAGAAGCCTGTCGTATATATGTATATATATATATGTGTGTATGTGTTTGTGTGTCTGTGTTTGGCCCTCCCTAGCATTGCTTGACAACCGATACGGGTGTGTTTATGTCTCCGTCACTTAACGGTTTGGCCAAAGAGACCGATAGAATAAGTACTGGGCTTACAAAGAATAAGTCCCGGGGTCGAGTTGCTCGACTAAAGGCGGTACTCCAGCATGGCCACAGTTAAATGACTGAAACAAGTAAAAGAGTAAAAGAGTATATATGTTTGTAAGTATGTATATTTATATATGTATGTATTTATATGTATATGTATATATATGTATAAACAACACTATATTCTTGATGGGTGACTTACCCAATGTGAAATGGCCTGGGGCGGGGGCAGATGCTCCCAGAGATGACACCCCATCAGCAAACACTGGTGTAGACCCTGCTCCACCTCACAAATGCCTCTTTCATGGAGCAAATTGTGCTGCAACCAACCAGGGCAAATATTATACTGGATCTCTGCTTCACAAACAATATGGACATTATCCATAATGTTAAAACGATGCCAACATTGGTCTCGGAACACAATATAATAGAGCTGTCTATGTATACAATTGCACAGTCTATGCAAAGCATCCACAATCTCTCCAAACTAAACTTTCATAAGGCAAATTGGAAGTTGATTGAGGAAGAGCTCCTCAAACAGGATGGGCCTAAATGTCTCTCCACACCAGACACTGACATGAAACACAAACGTTTCATGTCCATAATACAAGCCATATGTGACAAATATGTCCCAGTGTGCAGGGCCAGCACACACAAGGAAGATTCTTATGAGACGACAGACAAGGGTTGCAAACCGCCTGAGCAAGCACACCAAAAGTGGTGAGAAGTCTCACCTCGAGAGAATGCTAATGGAAATTGAAACAAGTCTGCATCAGTCTCATGAAAAGGAGAAAACAGATACAGAAGCTTGGGTTATAGAAAATATCAAGTCAAACCCTAAGGCCTTCATTAAATTTGCCAAATGGCTGCAGTGCACCAAAGGATAGGACCTCTTTTCCAAAAAGATGGTTCCCTCACAGGAGATCCTATGAGGATAAGTGAAATACTGAACAAACAGTCGAAAGTGTGTTCACTACACCTCTAGGACACAGGCAAGTAAACAAACCAGAAGAATTCTTTGCCACTTTACCTGTAGCCAAAGAGGCAAAAATTCAGTACATCAACATTGAAGATGATGATATCACACTGGCCATAGATGAGATGGACAAAAACTTAGCTGCTGCACCTGATGGATTTCCAGCGATCCTTTTCAAATCGTGCAAACGAGCCCTTGCAAAACTGCTACAGCTTCTTCTTCAGAGCTTTCTTGCAAGTGGTAAGCTCCCAGTCAAATTGAAAGAAGGGATATGCCCTATCCATAAAGAAGGAAGCAGAGCAGATGCTAAAAATGATAGGTCTATCTCTCCTACCTCACACATCAGCAAAGTCATGGAACAAATAGTCCGTATATATATAAATATCATCATCATCATCGTTTAACATATGTGCCACCGACACAAGTGCCAGTTGAGGCTGGTGAACGGCCATGCTCGGATGGTGTTTTTTTACGTGCCACCGACACGGAGGCCAGGCGAGGCTGGCACGGCCACGATCGGATGGTGTTTGTTACGTACCACCAGCACGGAGGCCAATCGATGCGGTACTGGCTACGGTCACGTTCGGATGGTTTTCTTATGTGTCACCGGCACTGGTACCACAAAACTACAAATTCAATTGATGTTGATCAATTTCGATTTTGATTTGATTCTTTGATTTTCACTTGCCTCAACAGGTCTTCACAAGTAGAGTTATGTGTCCCAAGAAGGAAGGTATGCACAGGTGGACTGACTACGTCCCAGGTAGGGGCCATGGGTTATGGCCTCACTTGTCCTGTCGGGTCTTCTCATGCATAGCATACTTCCAAAGGTCTCGGTCTCTGGTCATTTCCTCGGTGAGACCTAAAGAGCGAAGGTCGTTCTTCACCACCTCAACCCAGGTTTTTCTGGGTCTACCTCTTCCACAGGTTCCCTCGACCACTATGGTGTGGCACTTTTTCACACAACTATCTTCATCCATTCTTACCACGTGTCCATACCAGCGTAGATGCCTCTCTTGCACACCACATCTGATGCTTCTTAGGTCCAAGTTTTCTCTCAAGGCACTTATAATCTGTCGGGTATGAACACTGACATTACACATCCATTGGAGCATACTGGCTTCATTTCTTGCGAGCTTACGCATATCCTCATGGCCCATGTTTCACTTCCGTGTAGCATGGCTGTTCGCACACATGCATCATACAGTCTGCCTTTTACTCTGAGCGAGAGGCCTTTTGTCACCAGCAGAGGTGAGAGCTCTCTGAACTTTGCCCAGGCTATTCTTACTCTAGCAGTTACGCTTTCAGCACACCCACCCCCGCTACTGACTTGGTCACCAAGGTAACAGAAACTATCAACTATTTCAAGTTTTTCTCCCTGGAATGTGGTGGAAGATGATCTCTGCGCATTGTCAGTGTTTATTGCACCAGAGTATCTGCCACATACAAGAACTATATTCCTAGTTAGCCTTCCTTTGACATTGCTGCACCTCTTATGTGTCTATAGCTTACACTTGGTGCATATTATGGAGTTCCCACCTACGCCTTTTCTACAGATCGAGCAGGGCCAATTACCTGAAGGCGTTTGAGATTTGTCTGCCTTCCTACTTATTAGGACTTTGGTTTTAGCTAGATTGACTCTAAGGCCCTTCGATTCTAATCCTTGCTTCCACGCCTGAAACTTCTCCTCGAGTTCTGATAGTGATTCAGCAATTAGAGCAAGGTCATCAGCATAGAGGAGCTCCCAGGGGCATCCTGTCTTGAATTCCTCCGTTATTGCCTGGAGGACTATGATAAATAGGAGGGGGCTGAGGACTGAGCCTTGGTGGACCCCAACCTCCACCCGGAATTCTTCACTGTACTCCTTGCCAACCCTCACCTTACTAACAGCGTCCCTGTACATGGCCCGCACAGCTCTCACTAACCATTCATCTATCCCTAGTTTCCTCATTGACCACCAGATAAGGGAACGGGGGACCCTGTCAAAGGCTGTCTCCAAGTCAACGTACAGAGTTTTATATATATATATATATATGTATGTATATATGTGTATATTTATATATATATGTATGCATATATGTGAATATATATATTTATGTATATATATATATATGTATGTATATATGTGTATGTTTATGAGTATGTATATATATGTATGTATATATGTGTATGTATATTTGCATGTATATATATGTATATATATATATATGTGTGTATATATATATATATATATATATATATACGTATTTATGTGTGTATATATATACATATGTATACAAGTATATATATATGTGGATATATATATGTGTATGTATATATATTATATATATATATACACATATGTGTGTATATATATATATATACACATATATATATATACACATATATGTGTATATATGTATGTATATATATATATGTGTTCATATATATGTATGTGTATATATTGATATGTATGTGTATGTGCGTGTATAAATTTATAAGTTGCATGTTTTAAAATTGTAGAAGACTACTAGTATAATTAGATACAGAAGGGAGTTAAAATATTACTAGTAGAAAAGCTAAGTTCTATTTAAATCTAGAGAAAGTGTACGGTAGTTTGTGAATGCAAAAGAAATTTTTTTCATTTATGTTATTAATAATAGGCCTACCCTATAATAATTAATCTCTTATAATTTAATTGCTATAAACCGATGTCAATTTAGTATATGTATGTTTCTATGTCTATTGATAGTCAAACAAAAATGTTTAATCTATACTTTATAACTTAGCGTACATGTGATTATAGCAAATTACGGTGAAATCAGTAAACGTTATGTTATGTAATACTATGACTACAGAAAAAACGGTGTCATATGCATTGTGTACCCTACGAAAAATTTACATTCTATGTCTTGATATATAAATATATGTATCTTTATAACAAATATTTTTATGGAAATATGTGTGAGTGGATCTTCTTAGTTAATATAGTGGCATTGTTGTCATTTTGGAGAGGCTTGATGGCTGCATAGTTACGATTATACCTCTTTTATTATTTAATTATTTATGTGTTTGACGGTGTTTGTGGATATGTATGTGTATGTGTATACATATAATTATGTATGTATGTGTGATTGATCTGTGGATGTGCGTATGTGCGTTTCTTGACTAACTAACCGTAAAATTTCTTTTGTGATTCAAATTTAAAACTATAAGCAAATCGAATCAATCTAGAATAATCAATATCAAGCGGACAGAAGAATCAGACTTATAGATATGTAGATGTCCGACTGATGTGCTTGGTACAGACATGGTTGTATTTATTATTATTATTATTATTATTATTATTATATTATTATTATTATTATTATTATTATTATTATATTAATATTATATTTTTATTGACTTTTATAGGTTTATAATTTTATGAACTGAACTGTGTGTTTTTTTATTATTTTTTATGTATATGTCTGATTTAAATTTAAATGTGAGTGTGCATATATTTTCCTGTAGGTTAGTTTTGGAACTAGAAGCCCAATATGTAGAATAACTGTGTTTGTTAATATATATTGATATATTTTGTTTTGTTTATTTTGTATTATTGTATTAATGAGTATATATATATGTGTAGTGTTATGAGTGTCTATGCACACGTTTTTATATTTTATATTTTTATATTTATATGTATAAAAAAAAATTTTTTTTCTCACTTATAATAAATTAAATTCTCTGAAGAGGCCGTGGGACATCCTTGTTAATGTCTCATTTATACCTGCCTTATATGGCTTATAAGTTAAATGAGGCATACTTGTCCTTACGGCCGAAACAGCTGTCAGATATGATATAATTATATATTATATTTTATATTTTATATTTCTATTTCCTTGTCTAATTACATTTACAATATATTTTGTATAATCCTTTGCTGTTATGTATGGTGGTGTAATAAAGTATTGATTGGGTATCATCTGATGGTTGATGTTTGATTGATTTAAGTATGTTTCTCCATTTTCTAATTTTGTAGTATTAATTTACGGTAATATTTTTACCTTTGCCCACATAATACAGTAGTTGAATTAATTGCATGGCAATTTTTAACATTTATGTATTAGTCTTGTTGGGTACCTCTCTAGCAGTATATAGGATATATGTTATCCATGGTGGGTTGAATTTTCAACCCCTATCTCATTTTATAACCGATATATAATATATATATATATATATATATATATATATTATATATATATGTGCATATATATATATATATATATATATATATAATATATATATATGCACATATATGTGTGTATATATATATATATATATATGTATGTGTGTTCATATATATATGTATGTGTATATATATGTATGCTTATATATATATATTTATATGCATATATATATATGTGTGTTCATATATATATGTATGTGTATATATATGTATGCTTATATATATATATTTATATGCATATATATATATGTGTGTATATATATATATATATATGTGCATATATATGTGTGCATATATATATGTGTGCATGCATATGTATGTGCATACATATATGTTTGTGCATATGTAGATATGTATATATGTATTTATATATATGTGTGTGTTTGTGTGCTTATATATATGTGCATATATATATGTATCTGCATACATATATATATGTATATGTACATATATATATGTGTGTGTGTATATATACATATATGTATCTATGTGTATATATATATGTAAGTATATATATAAATGTATGTGTACTTGGAAAAATTTGACATGTACAAATGATGTCCCAGCCCTTATACAAAGGTAGAAATTGCAGGATTTAGTGAAGTATTTTTGTATTGTGGTGAAAAGTAATGGAGTTAAACACAGGTGTTATTCAAATGTTCATACTTCCTACATATGTTTCAAAGGAAGCATTGTTATTATTCCAGATGGAATAAAATGATGTGAAGCAATGCGATCTTCTCATCAGGGAAAATAAGATAAACAAATGACATCAATAAGCCGTTTCAGTCGAATGTGATTACTGCATATATGATGCAGGGAATGCTGATAAGTTATTTTTTAAAAAAGACTGTGAATAAATTGAATGTGAAATGCAATTTAGAGAAAGAGGAGGAATAGAAAGAAAGAAATTAGCAGAAAATCAAGAGCGGAGAAATGTAGTGTGATAGATGAATGAGAATATGACTTAAAGGCATGGAAATAGATACATTTCAGTTAAAGTTCGGATTTTATAGTTTGGGGGAAATTACTTATAGGAACTAAAGGTATGTTTTTGCCAATGTTTGCAATGGTATCTGTGTTGTTTAAATGTGTTTACAAGAGAATTCTCTGAAAACAGGATGAGATAGAGTTCTTCGTTACAGAGCAGACAAGAAGTTTTACCTTTATCATATGGAAAGGACCTAGATATATGTGCGTGTGTGTGTGTGTGTGTGTGTGTGTGTGTATGTCTGTGTGTGTGTGTATATATATGTGTATGTATATGAATGTATGTATAGCATAAGTAAAAAATAACAGTAATACCACACCATTAATTAGATTTTAAAAATTAGTACCATCTAATTTGGTATATTCCATTTCAAATAAAATTGTTTATTATGTTCCTTCAGAGACCAAATTAATTTACTAAGCCCATTATTGTTGCGTTTATTGATACGTTTAAATGTAGAGTAATAGTTAGATATTCTTTTGAACAACTGAGATGAAGAACTACCTAAGTAAAAAAAGACGTCAGAACTGGAAGTAATTTTACATTGATAAACAGAGTTTCTAATCTTAGTATTACTGGTAAGGAAACAAATGCGAATGGAATTTATGTCAGAAATACTAATATTGTTGTTATTATTGTTCAAAGAATGGTTGGTGTTAATGAAAATAACATTGATATTATTAAGTGGATTTGTAGTTAACAACTTATTGTTATGGAAAGAGACGATTTGTGAAAGGTTTTTGTGTTTGAAAACCCTATTCTGATTTGGTGTGAATTGATAATAGACTAGTATCTTGAATTTTTGGGGAAATTCTTATTGCTTCACAAAACTGGTAAGGGAGGTTGGGTTTGATCTGCTTACCATATGGAATTATCAACCGAACATATGTTGCATGTATGTGTGTGTGTGTGTGTGTGTGTATGCATATATATACGTCACATTTTCTGGGGTTTCCTATATTTGTTAAAATGTCTATTTGATGAGTACTGGTGTTTATATGCTCCCTGATGAGATTGATGCATAGTTGACCATTACTCATCCGGGCAAACGTATTTTGAATACATCCATCGAAACATGTGTAGGAGATACGAAGATATAAATGATTTAATAACATCTTGAGCATTTCTCTCCTTTTCAATTTTTCCTATATATATATATATATATATATTATATATATAATAAAATATTAGGGAATAAATCCAAATTTACAGGGAAAAATCAGATTTAGGATTGAATCCAATTTTATAGTAAAATATTATATAATATTAATTAGAGGCAAAACCACTATTATGCAAATCAAACAAAGAAAGACTTAATCCAATACATAAAAAATTTTATATAAATTAAATAAAATTAAATTCGCCACTACAATTGCTTCGTGTCTCTTCTAAGGACATTCATCAGGTGGATTTCAGATCTTCTATTCAATTTTAAGTTATGAAGTCATATATATATATATGTGTGTTTATATATATGTGTGTGTATATATATGTGTCTGTATATATGTGTGTGTATGTATGTGTGTGTGTATATGTGTGTGTGTATGTATGTGTGTGTGTATATATATGTGTCTGTATATATGTGTGTGTGTGTATATATATATGTATATATGTATGTATGTATATATGTATAGCATAAGTAAAAAAATAACAGTAATACCATGCCATTAATTAAATTTTAAAAATTAGTCCCATCTAATTTGGTAGAGTCAAGATATATAATAAAGCATATTGATCCTGAAAGTGCAATGTGCCCTCTTATATTATCTTTTTATTATATTTCTAATTGTATCTTTATTAGAGCTCTTTCTTTTAGGCTTTAATCATCATTGCTTTGGCCTCTTTCTATCAATAAGATAAGGACTAGGCATATGTTGGAGGTGGCTGATGAATTGGTAGAATCAGTCCAGGGACAGATAAAATGCCTTTTATCTTTCTTTGTTCTTAGTTCATTTCTATCAATGGTTGTCTCTTATGAAATAAGTACCAACCAAGTACTTGAATCAATACAATGAAATATTTGGCCTTGAGCCTCTATCAAATATCTTTATTGTTATATCTATTTTTCTTCTAATTTTGCAGCTTCACGTTCTGCTTCAGCTGTGTGTTTAGCAAGCTGTAATTATACACGTCCTTGCAGGTAAGAACTATTATCTCTTTAATTAACTTTTTAATTAATTAAATAGTTTAATTACTTTCTTTTCATGGTTATTCTTTATTGAGTCTCCTCAATGTGATTTCCATGGGTCATATATATCACTGTTGGTAATGCACTACATCCTCTAGTAATGTACTACATACTTCTTTCTTCTATACACCCTCTTGGTCATACTACCATGAAAGAACAAAGGACTCAATATTGTGGGTGACAAAACAACCTCTCTCGAAGAATTGTTGATTTGAAGAGCATCTAGCCTCAGATACAATACCAAATTTGGAATCGACAAGTAAGCTGTGATCCCCAACCAGTCTAGGAGTACATCAAGTCTAAATAAGAATTCAGGTCCTGATGATCCTTCGAGCCTAGAGCAGCATGGAAAACAAGATAATGAGGATAGTGTGTGCATGTGTATGTGTTTACATCCATGTTCATTTACATATCTGCATACAGGTGTGGCTGTGTAGTAAAGAAGGTTTAGGTTCACTCCCACTGCATGACATATTGTGAAAGAGTTTTCTACCATTGCTCTGGGCCAACCAAAGCCTTGTAAGTGAATTTGGTAGGCAGAAAGTGAAGGACACCCATGTGTGTGTGTGTGCATGTGTCTTTGTCATACATATTCTCTCATTCACTTTCATTCTTTCATGAAGACATATCTGGCTAAGGAGAAATATTACTTCAATTAGAAACAGATGAAAATTGATGATAGAAAGGGCTTACAACCACAGAAAATCTACTACAGTGAATTCCATCTGACATGTGCAACCATGGAAAAGTGGATGTTAAAAAGCTTTTGCTGATGAAACACACACACACACACACACACACACACATTCCACACATACATTGTAAGTATTTTTTTAATTTGCGCTGTTTTCTTTTCCAGTGAAGTGTATTCATGCCAAATAGATATTTGTCCAAATCTCACTGAGGAGGATTTGCGTGATAACTGTAGTAAGTAACAATTTTTCATAAAATACATCATGACTTTTCTTAAACTAATATGCTACCATTCTCCACTTCATGTATGCTAGTAAAAAAAAATTAATAAAAATAAAAAGGTGAGTCTGCTATTATACTGTTTTATTTAGAAAATGTAAAATAAAAATACTGTTTAAAATTAAAGTTGTGTTGGAAGAAATCGACAGGGCATTACTATATTTTGTTTTTACATAGTGAGTGTGACAAGATGAAAGTATCTTAAAATAGTACTCAGGAACATAACTGTAAAAGTAAAGAGTAACGTGTCAGCTGTTGGCCTCAAATGAAAGATGTTCCATGACTAACAAATATGGCTTTACTTTACTTTTCTCTTACTCTTCATTCATGACAAACTCTATGTCTACAACTTCGGTTATAAAGATATCTTTGTTTAAAATATGTTTACAATAAATTGAACTCAGAATACTTCTGGTATCATTTTAAAGTTTTCTTAGCATTGAGTTACTGAGTGATTTCAGCATCTGTAGTTTGGTACTTTGGACTTTTTTAAACATATCACAAGTTTTGAGACCATATGTTGTGAAACTTCATGATACAATAATAAAGTTTTTACAGTTAATCACAAATGTCTGTTTTCTTAATTGTTTCAGAATGCTATGTGAAATGCCGTCAAGAATTTGAAGATCTTAACAAAAGAAAAGACAACTGCCTGTAAATATTATTTCTTTACCTCTTTTCAAATTTTGGTAATGGTAAAAAGCACCTCAGAGAATGTGGTGCAAAGTAGAAATTAAGCCAGATGTTAAAACCAGGTCGCTATATAAACTCCCTGAAACTTACCCACCATTCTATGACACAATACTGTATTCAACTGACTCTCCTGTTTTTAATTTTAGTTTTGCTATCCTAGTAGAACTATATGTATATTTATGTGTATGTATTTACATGCATATAGATATGATTGTATTTGAATGAAATGTAGCACTAGTGCTATGAGATCCATGCTATTTCAAAAGGCTATGATACAAAAGATAAAGACTTTTGGTGTTCTCTGATTCAAATGACATTGCCATTTACAGTACAAACTTCTGAAAGTCAGCCAGTCATGAAATTGATTTTGCATGTAGCAGTAGAAGTGAAAGAATTGCTACCACACTTCACATGGTGTTGCTGTTGTGCACACTAATATATCCTTAATCACATCCAAACAAAGTTCTTTAACTAATTAATATAAAATCATTCACAGGTTGTCCAACTGCTAGCTCATAGCTTATCTTCTTCAGATCTGGCTGGCCTTGTACCACCTCTACTCAGGCACTTTTGACACATTCATCTCTCCTCTTCCTTTTGTATCATCTACATTGTGTCCAACACCCCTCCAGGCTCTTCACTAACCAATTAGTCCTTCCTATCCACAATGTTGTTGCTCCAGAATCTCCTCCCTGCTTTTCTCATTCCTGTCTGTTAGTTTCATTATAATTGATACATGTCTTTTTCATTATCACTGAATAGTGTTGTTTTAGGTAGGTATATTTCCAATGAGGGAAATATGTTGACAGATGCTTTCCATATCTTAGATATATCAGTATTCAGAGGTAATAGATTCGCAATATACTATCATATGAATAGCTATGGTTATATATGGGTTTTAAGAAAGACTTTATTAGCCTTTTCAGAAAAGTAGACTAGTAAAAAAAATGTCATAGAAACAGTTTCTACAAAGAAATTTTGTTAGCTACTACTCTAGACATCTGTACCAAGAAGTTCTCTCTTCCAAGCTAGAGTTTCCCCAATTCATTGTTAAATAGTTTCCTATTCATGATAAAATGGTTCCAATCTCAGATGTTTTTCAATTGAGCCTTTCCCATTTTACAGCTAAGCAATCTCAAATTACAAGTATTTCCACATTAATGTTTAAAATACCTTACCTATAGTCTGTCATTAAAAGAAATATAGAAAACAAGGCTTTATTCAGAATTTTTTCTTCAACTATCTCAAATCGCATAACTATTCATCTTATGACAAGATAACATTGTATTTAAAATTATATAAAATAAAATTATTCCTTGTATTTTAGACTTCTTCAGAGATTAAAAACTTGTTTTGAAGATGGAGGCTGTGATGTCTCAAATGTTCCACAGTTGCAAAAGTTTGCAAAGGAATGCAACAGTAAGTAGTCAGTTTCTAGATACCTGTCTCACTCCTGTCCCTCTACTTAACCAGATGACTTAGTATTATTTAAGATGGTAACATTTTTCTTTAACTATTAGAAAACTGAGTTGGAAGTTATCTAATAAGCCAAAGTCTGTATTTTCTATGATATTTCAATCATCATAGATTGCAAGAAAAACAAAAATGAAAAAAAGCAAGATGGAAAATTTCACCCCTCCCACCCTTTCTGAAATTTTTCATGTTTGACTTTTTGGAAAGTTTTTTTCAAATTTACATTTCACACATTCAAGATAATACTGCTTGAAAATTTTAAAAAATTCAAAATTTCAATTTAAAAAATTTGTTTGCTTCTTTCCCCCACTTTCTGTAACCTTTCCATTTTTAACATTTAAAAAAATATTTTTCCTTAAACACCAAAGATTATGATTATGTGAAAATATTTTCCCATATTCAATAATATGGTGATGTATTTAATTTTTATTTCTTTTTAAATTTTGTTTTCCTCATAATTTTTTAATTTTTTACTTATTTACTTTTTTTATGCTTCGAAATTTCAGAATGATTTTTTTTTTCAATTGAAAGAAGTCAGAAACAAAAAGTTAAACATATTTTCAAAGAATCAGAATTTCAGATGTTAAAAGCCTTGACCTAAAGAAAAATCTTGAATTACATCAAACTGATAAATTACAGAGAGGGGAGGGCAGCAAAGAAGTCTCCTCTCCAATTTTTTTACAACTGAAAATTTCTGATTCGGTTCTATAGGAAGGCCCTTTAATAGCTATGAATATCAAAAAGATATTGTGTTACTATCTAAATTATGTGTGACAATATTTGTAGTGTTTTGTTTCTTGAGTAACTAATTACATTTTTTATATATTTAAATGATTTTAGGAAGTGTATCTATGCATCTTAGACTGTTAAAAAAAAGAAACCTATCCAACTAATTCACATAAAGTTGCTCCAATACATTTCAAGTTTTTTTTGGCATTATCTTGTTACTCTGCCTTTTCTACATCTACTATAGTAGCCTCTACTCTGTGTCACTGTCTCACCTCTACTCGGCCTGCCAGCTCTCTCTTCTCTCATTACTTATATCAGGGGTTGCCAAACTTTTTCGACCATTGACCCCCTTTAGCCACTTCTCCTTCTGCACCAACCACCCTCCTCATTTAAAATATCTTAATACCCTACCATACAATATCATAAATGTATACTGGGTACTGGGCGATTAAAATGTATGACAAATTAAGAAATTCTATTGAAGATGGCACACTTTTTAAAATTAGAATTGTATGTATGAGTCTACAGTATTAAACTTTCAATTGTTATGAAATTGTGTTCACAGAAAATGAGAAAAGCACATCATATTGTTGGAATATCTTTTATTGAAATTGACATCATCAATGTGAGGGATGAGCATGGCACTAAGTCTTTCAGGCAGTTCACCTGGCTGAGCTGGTCTTTTGCATGCCGACCCCCATTGGCTATCATCGACCCCCTCCTGAAATTCCTTGTCAACCACTAGAGGGTCCTTTGGACCCCTTTTAGCAACCCCTGACCTCTATTGCGTCCCCCACTTCCACTCTTTCATGACCACAACTACCCCTTCCAAGTAAGCTCTACCTGGAGTGAGTCAAGAACATCAGCAGGCTTGACCTCAATTCATGCTGTATTTGTTGAAATGTGCTATTATTGAAAGTCATATTTCACCTATACACTCTCACATTCAACCCATTGAGCCAATAATAAGTGCAATATTTGGCATGAATTGTTTGTGAATTATTTGCAGTTATTTGGTATAATAATTACCCTTTCACACTCATATGAAAGTATTGTAGAATTTGGGGGAAATCTTGATTCAGTAACCTTCAGGGAATCTTACTTTGGTAAGATGAAAAAACAAGAACCTCATAACCGAAATTCAAAACTACTGATATTTCGAAAGCTTGCAGCAATCTCTTCATTCGTATTACCTTAATCTTGACCTATATCATTCTACCTCTTTTTGTTTGGATCACACTGCAGTCCTTTCTGGTAACATTTAAGTTATGAAGTTTCTGTTCGGCTCAGGCATTAAGCTTGATTAACAAATAATGAAATGATAGTAGTTCTTTGGAAGAAAAAGTAATTTACTGACCAGTCAGTGCAAATATTTTTGAAAAGTTGTCTTAAATGCTGACAGCTTTTCACACACACCTATAGTTTCCATTGTATTTTTTTTAAGGCAATAAAAAAAAACCCATAAAAATAGCTCCATGTTAGCTTGGTTATGGAGCTCCAGCTTTGGATGTCCAACCATTGACAAGGAAGAAAAAATAGCTTTGTTTTTTAATGGCTCAGTCACAAAAGAAGGAGCAGTACCCATAACCTTTTCCAGGGTCTCTGTGACTGGTAGCAAAAGGCTATCTTCAAATAAGAGGCTTAACTCAAAAGCTTGCAAGAATGAATTTTGCTAAAAGTGCCACAAATGCAGAAACAAACACACACACACACACTCTCTCTCTCTCTCTCTCTCTCTCTCTCTCTCTCTCTCTCTCTCTCTCTCTCTCTCTCTCTCTCTCTCTCTCTCTCTCTCTCTCTCTCTCTCTCTCTCTCTCTCTCTCTCTCTCTCTTTCATTTTAAAATTAAAAATTTTCCATGTATTTAATTAAGACTATGAGAACATTTCAATTGAAATTTTCAGCTAAAATAAATATAATTCTGATTGCTTTCTATTTTTTTACAATTTAATCTGAGTAGGAACAAACTTTAGACCTTTCTAAAGGAAAATAAAGTATGTTGATAAAAGTCCAAATTATTTTCTCAGAATTACATGGGAGAAAGAGAGTCTGCCAAATGTTGACCCAGTTGTGGGACTAGCTATCCAAATCAACAGTACCTTGGTAGATAAAGCAATTAAAGATATGAAGACAGGGAAAGACCTTGGCCCATCAGGAATCACCGCTGAAGTGCTTAAATTATCTGGTAGTGTAGGCCATGGCCTAGTTACCTGTATAGTTAACCAAGTGGTACATGAAGGAGTTATATCCAATGAGTGGCATAGCAGCCCTATAGTCAAATGTCACCAAAGGTAAAGGTGACATTTTAGATAGAAATAATTACAGAGGTATCAAATTGTTGGGTCAGGTAATGAAAGTCATGAAGAGGGTCATAGCCCAACTAATTAGAGAGAGAGAGAGTTTGTTTAAAAAAGATGTACCTGGTGTAAGCTATGGACACATAAGAGGTGCAGCAATTTCAGAGGAGGGTTAACAGGGAAGATAGTTTTTGTGTGGAAGGTGCACAAGTATAATAAGCACTAAAAATGTACAGAAATAGATTCCATCACATGACAGGGGATAAAAACTAGTAGTTGTTGACAACTTCTGTTACCTAGGTGACCAAGTCAGTAGTGGGGGTGGATGCTCTGAGAGTGTAGCTGCTAGAATGAGAATAGGCTGAGCTAAGTTCAGAGAGCTATTGCCTCTGTTGGTAACAAAGGGCCTCTCATTCACAGTGAAAGGCAGACTGTATGATGCCTGTGTGTGAACAGCCATAGAACATGGCAGTGAAATCTGGATTGTGACTGCTGAGGACATGCATAGACTTGTAAGAAATGAAGCTAGTCTGCTGTGCCGGATGTGTAATGTCAGTGTACATGCACAACAGAGTGTAAGCATCCTGAGAGAAAAATCAGACATAAGAAGCAAGAGAGACGACTGTACTGGTATAGTCATGTGATGCATATGGATGAGGACAGCTGTGTGAAGAAGTGTTGCACTCTAATGGTGGAGGGAGCCTGTGAAAGAGTTAGACCCAGGGAAAAATGAGATGAGGTGGTGAAGCACAATCTTTGAGTGTCTGGTTTCACAGAGGCAATGACAAGTGACTGAGACTTTTGGAGATACTTAAGAAGACATACTTAAGAAGACCCATCAAGCCAAGTGAGATCACTTATGGCTGATGCCAGTGTTGCCATTAAACGCACCCTTCAACCATTGGGCAGTAGGTTGTGCTTGTGAAGGCTTGTCGAATTGACTGAAATTGTAGTCATGGTCAATGCCAGTGCCATCTGAGTGGCACCTGTGCAAGTGGCACCATTTGAGTATTGGAACTCATGGAGGCAGTGACAGGTGACCAAGACCTTTGGTGATGTACTGTGCTTGTGTAGACTTGTCAAGCCAAGTGAGACTGTGGTTGTGGCCAATGTCAGGTCAGTGGCACATAAAAAACACTCACTACACTCTCAGAGTGGTAGGCATTAGGAAGGGCATTCAGCCATAGAAACCTTGCCAAATCTGATCGGAACCTGGTGCAGCACCCTGGCTTACCAGTTTTCAGTCAAACTGTCCAACCCATGCCAGCATGGAAAGCAGATAATGATGATGTTGTGGAATTTGAACTCAGAACGTAAAGACAGATGAAATACCGCTAAGCATTTCACCTGGCATGCTAATGTTTCTTATTTCTTTATTGCTCACAAGGGGCTAAACATAGAAGGGACAAACAAGGACAGACAAAGGGATTAAGTTGATTACATCGACGCCAGTGCGTAACTGGTACTTAATTTATTGACCCTGAAAGGATGAAAGGCAAAGTCGACCTCGGCAGAATTTGAACTCAGAACATAACGGCAGATGAAATACCGCTAAGCATTTCGCCTGGCGTGCTAACGTTTCTGCCAGCTCGCCACCTTGTGTTATTGTATATTGCATTGTATTGCTCTGTAATGTCATATCCTGTTTTTCATTTCAACAGATTGTGAACCAAAGCAATGTAAAGAGGAAGCTTGTGTGTAAGTCACCATTTCTCTTAACCTTATACTTCTGTTTTAATGTAATTTGTTTTTATTATTGCTAAACAGTCCCTGGTCAGTATCGCCTGAGTACACTTATAACACTGAAATAGTTGAGAAAATATTTTAGAGAATTCCCATGGTCAGCTCCTCAATTACACAGATGTATCTCCAGCATGTTGGCTTAGGTTGATTCTTTGTGTGACGAGTAATGAACTGTAGACAAATTTTCATTGCTGTTGGTATGCTGCTCAGAGATTAAAATACTTAAATCATGTATCCCAGAGAGAAAGGCCACTGTACACAAGAACAAAATCCCCAGAGAGAGGAAAATTTTAATGAGACGGCATACAAAAATTTCAAATCGCCTAAACAAACAGATTGAAAGCAGTGAAAAGTCCCGCCTGAAAATAAAACTGTTGTTAAATTGAAAAATGTCTGCAACTCTCCCATGAAAAGGAGAGCAGACAAAGAAGCCTGGGTTATAGACAACATAAAATCTAACCCCAGAGCTTTCTACAGGTATGCCAAAGAAACAGCTACGGTGCACTGTAGGATAGGGCCACTGCTTGAAAAGGATGGCACACTTACAGGAAAACCAATAAGGGTAAGTGAAATACTGAATGAGCAATTCAAGAGTGTTTTCACTCCACCCCTTGGGCATCTCCAAATCACCAATCCAACTGACTTCTTCTTTACCACTGCAGATATAAAATCAGAGGCGGCGACGATAGATTACATCGATATAAAGGAAGACGATGTAATAAAGGCTATAGATGAAATGAAAACAAACTCAGCTACTGGCCCCGATGGATTCCCGGCAATCCTCCTAAAAGTATGTAAGAGAGTCCTAGCAAGACCACTGCAGTTCCTCTTTCAGAGCTTCCTTGCAGCTGGCAAACTTCCAAGAAAACTGAAGGAAGGTAAAGTATGCCCTATTCATAAAGGAGGTAGCAGAGCGGAGGCCAAGAACTATAGACCTATCTCTCTGACCTCACACATCAGCAAGGTCATGGAACGAATAGTCAGAAGGAAACTGATCACCTTCCTTGAAGAAAATGACTTGCTGCCCGACACCCAACATGGTTTCTGACCAGGGAGAAGCTGCTTAACTCAGCTCCTACAACACTATGACTGGGTGCTGAAACGACTGCTCAACCACTCAAATGTGGAAGTGATATATCTCGACTTTGCAAAGGCCTTTGATAAAGTCGATCATGGAATGATATGTCAAAAACTGCGTGATCTCAACATAGTTGGAAAACTGGGAGAATGGCTTCATGACTTTCTGAAAGATAGAAGTCAGGTGGTAGTAGCCAATGGGGCCACTTCCATTAACACGCAAATAGTGAGCGGTGTTCCGCAGGGCACTGTTTTGGGACCACTACTGTTCATAATGGCCCACTCAGACATGCCCTCAGCCACGCAGAGAGCCACGATCACAAGTTATGCAGATGATACAAAAGTTTCACAGGCAATACAGAACCCTGAGGACACTAAACGCCTGCAATGTGAGCTGGACAAAATATACAAGTGGGCTGAAAAGAATAGCATGCAGTTCAATGCTGGAAAGTTTCAAGCTTTATACTATCAGCATGCAAAACTAAATGCAATACCCAATGAATACACTGGACCGGAGGAATTGCAATCCCAGAGCACAATCAGTGCGTGACCTGGGTATTTACATGAGTGATGACGCAACCTTTCGTGTACATGTTGCTAAATTGGCAATGAAATGTAGACGACTGGCCGGATGGATTCTCAGAACCTTTAGAACAAGAGAACAAGAAACCATGATGGTCCTCTGGAGGACACTTGTCCTAAGCCACTTTGACTATTGCTCTCAGCTATGGTCACCATCCAGTGTCAAGTTGATCACAGAACTTGAGGTGATCCAACGTAGCTACACGAAGAAGATAGCCTCTATGCAGAATATAAGCTACTGGGAAAGACTCAAGAGATTAAAACTCTATTCCTTGGAGCATAGGTGAGAAAGATATGCCATAATATACATCTGGAAGATCCTGGAGGGACTTGTCCCAAACTTTGGCATCGAGAGTTAAACAAATGCCAGAACTGGGCGCCACTGCGTGGTGCCTAGGAC
>NW_021836871.1:5000-10000 GCF_006345805.1 Octopus sinensis | reverse complement strand
AGGCCTTATAAAATGGCATTTTCTGCTCTCTGGACTTCTCCTGAAGTTGGCGTATGGAGAATATCATGTCAATAGTTGATCTGCTTCTTCTAAAGCCACACTGCAATTCTGGATAAATTCAAGAAGCAAGCAGTTGTAACCTGGACTGGCTAATGCGAGCAAAGGTCTTTCCAACATTGCTTAGAAGAGATATTTCACGGTAATTGTTACAATCACCACGGTCACCTTGTTTTTGTAAAGCGTAATGATGTTAGCATCCCGCATATCCTGAGGGACTGTACCCTCTTCCCAGCACTGACACAGAAGCTGATGAAGGTGCCGAAGCAGGATGGTGTTTTTCCAGTTTTGATGATCTCTGAGGGGATGCCGTCTTTTCCCGGAGCTTTGTTACTTGCTAGGGAGTCAATAGCCTTGGTAAGCTCTGCTATAGATGGCAGACTGTCAAGTTCACACATGACTGGCAAGATCTTGACACCCTCGATTGCAGCCTCAGCTACCGTCATCTCCTGTGAGTAGAGATCCTGGTAGTACTCCACCCATCTATCCATTTGCTTGCTTTGGTCCTTGATGAGATCTCCAGTAGTTGATTTCAGAGGGGCTGACTTGGTTGCAGATGGACCGAGGGCCTTCTTCAAACCGGCATACATCCCACGGGTTTCGCCCCTTTCAGCAGCTGACTGGATACTCTGACAGATTTCCTGCCAATACCTATTTGCACAGCGTCTGGCAGTCAGTTGGGTTTTATTTCTTGCCTTTCTGAGTTCTTCGAGTGACTTTGTAGAAGAATCACTCTTGTATTGCATTAGAGCTGCATGCTTTGCTTCGATAACTGTTTCCAGCTCTGAGAACCCAGCGCTGAACCAATCTGGGTTTTGCCTTTCTCTTATGCCGAAAGTATCTATGATATAATTCCATGATATAATTCCACCTACTTTCAGCAGAAGAGGTTGGGCAGCTACTGAGGGCAACCTTGATAGAAACAGCAAAACATTTTCGCAGTTAATGCATGGTTGGCCCATTTTCTTGGAGTGATGGACTTTTATAGGCAGAATCCTCACCCTGCTTCTTATTAGTGAATGATCTGTGTCACAATAAGCGCTGTGGTAACTACAGGTCAGTTGAACAGAATTCAGAAAGGATCTTCATGTAATGATGAGATCCAGCTGCTGCCAGTGGTGAGATCTTGGATGTCTCCAAGATACCTTGTAGGATGTTTTGTTGGCAAAGAATATGTTTGTGATGCACAGGTTATGGTATGTGCAAAATTCAAGTAGTCTCTGACCATTGTCATTCATGTTGCCAATACCAAAACACATACACTTACATATATACATACATATATATATGATTGATTTGTTTCAGTTCCTGTCTACGAAATCCATATATATATATATGTATACACACTCACACACACACACACAAAGATAAATTGATAGATACAACTGAGTGGGCAAACAAAAATATGAGACACTGCGTAGTGCTTTTTTACATTTTGATAAGCCTGGTACTTATGCTATCAGTTTCTTCTTGTGAAACCAGTAAGTTATGGGGATGTAAATAAACGAACACCAGTTGTGAAGCAGTGACGAGGGAGAAACACAATGGCACACACATAGACTTACATATATACATACATATACATACAGTTGATTTCTTTCAGTTTCTGAGGACCATGTGTTTTTGAACCAAGTTTGTTATCACACAGCCACACCTGCACCTATGTATGTGTGTGTATGGGGGGAGGGGTGTATGTGTGTATGGGTGTATATATGTGTGCATGTCTATATGTGTAATTATATGTGTACATATTACTTGTACATCTATATATATATACATACATCTAGACGAACATGTATACATATACACGTATATTTATAGAAATACATCTATACATGTATACATATACATGAATATATATCGCCTCAACTGGCTTCCATAAAATGCACCATCCGAATTGTGGCCGATGCCAGCGCCGCCTCGACTGGCTTCCGTATCGGTGGCACATAAAAAGCACCATCCGAATCGTAGTCGAAGCCAGTGCCGCCTCGACTGGCTTCCATAAAATGCACCAATCCGACCGTGGCCGATGCCAGCCTCACCTGGCACCAGTGCAGGTGGCACGTAAAAAGCACCCACTACACTCACGGAGTGGTTGGCGTTAGGAAGGGCATCCAGCTGTAGAAACGTTGCCAGATAAGACCGGAGCCTGGTGCAGCCTTCTGGCTTCCCAGATCCCCAGTCGAACCGTCCAACCCATGCTAGCATGGAGAACGGACGTTAAACGATGATGATGATGATGATGATATATATATATATATATATATACATCCAAATACCTACATGTATACATATATATATATATATATATATATCAAGAACAATCTTACTTAGAAAGGGATGCGTGCGTTCCGTCATATAATATATTAATACATCCATATACATACAATAGAGAGATGCTTTTGTTTCACTTTTGACACGCAATACTGAAATAGTAGAGAAGATGTCATATTGCTGTGTGCTCGCCCTAGGCAAGAAGTTAAACATTTTTTTCTGCCCATGACACTACATTGACCCTAAGTAAGGCATGTGTAAAATTTGAATGGAATTGGTTGTGTAGTTCTCAAGTTTTAGGGATTCACACAGACAAGCAGACAGACAGACACGCATTCTCAATTTTATATATATAGATAGATGTATATGTGTATATATTTATATGTATATATATATGCATATATTTATATATGCATATATGTATATATATATATATATAATTATCAATAATAATATAGGGTGAAATTAATTAATTTGGAATAATCATTAATTTCACCAAGTAGATTTCGGCATGTAAAAGCCCCATTCAAGGAAGTTTAAGTAATACTAAGTAATAAGGGTTTAGCAATGATTTGCCTCACCACACACCGAATTTAGAAATAGCAGTCAAAGAGTTATGGCTATTCTTTCTACTTAAAAGGGAGATCCCAGTAAAACCACGCTCACATGAGTTGAGGTGATGTCTTCTAGTGCCTCCAAATTTAATACACAATTATTATTGATTGAGACGCAATTATTTATAATTGAAGAGTCCTACGCTGAAGAGAAAAATAGTTGGGTTAGACATAATTATTTAATTTTTATGCTTTCCTATGACTTAATTTCGAAACGTACGTCCGTAGGTGACTTAATATAGAATGATTGTCGTCATTTCTTTCTCTTTTGCCTGCGTTTTTGCCTTTTAAGTGCTGTGGTTTTACTGGGATCTCCCTTTTAAGTAGAAAGAATAGCCATACTCTTTGACTGCTTTTCTAAATTCGGTGTGTGGTGAGGCAAATCGTTGCTAAACCCTTAATACTTATATATATACATATATATATATATATATATATATATATCATCATCATCATCATCATCATCGTATATATGTGTATGTATATATATGTATATATGTGTATGTATATATAAGTATATATATATATATACTAGCAGAATTGCCCGGCGTTGCTCGGGGCTGAATTGCTTGAAAGTACTGTTAATGATTGCACTGAATTATGATGATTATTCAGGCAAATATTGATATAAGTTTACGGTGGGAGATAAGGACTTAACGATCAAACGTGTGCCATTGCATTGTTTTGGGGGAACCAAATTTCTGATGAGCATTATAGGGGCACCAACTTTAAGTTTGAGAAAGTGTGGTGGTAGTCCGGGGTGCTCAAAGGAATTGAGTACCTCTATTGGATAGTTGATGACGTCCTCTGGGTCAGGAGTTGTATCGATAGACTGATATACATAGACTTCCCCAGGAATGAGTTTTAGTATTTCACATTAATATGGTGAACAGTTTTATTCCTCGGGGCCAGTATAGCCTTTTTGCCAATCCAATCCATATTCTGATAATTAGCTTGTAGATCTGGGAACACTGCATCTCTGAGATCAGAAGGCGTCTTAACAATGTTACAAATGGAATCAATGGCAATATTACCATTTTCATCCCTTGGTATTTTGCCTTCGCCAAGTGCAAGGAGGGTGTGAGGAAATGCTGCTGATGTGATATTACGTCGCATATGAGCACGCATATTGGTGTGAAGTTTGAGAGTTACTTCCGTTTATTTAAAAAAATATGCATTAAAGTGGAAAAGAATGATGGTAAATTATTTGTAAAATCATAGACTCATCATAGATGCACGCTAATACCCAGAAGGGCTCGATATGAATCACGACTATAAGATACCCGGTTTTGGTTAAACTGCATCGCAAAATGTGGGAGTAGTTAGGAATCTAAATCGGAGTAGACAGACACACAACCTTTCTTTTATATATAAATATTTTCGTCCTAAAAAAACTTTGTATGGATTGAATGGTTACCTCTATGGAAATATATACACGCACATTATACATACATGTGTGTATAGATGAATATATAAATACATTTAAATATCTATATACACTTTTGGGCGATCTTTCTGTTTCTTAGAGATAACTTTATCCCGTCGATTCGCTCCAAAATTTACAGGGACATGTAGAATGAGGTGACGATGCTCGTGGGCTACCTTAGAAATCCCTATCTTAAAAGGTGTGGTTGCTAGGGGCCATCTTCCTCACTCACCCTATTTCCTCCAGTACCCTGTCACTCCTCTTCATTTGACAGACCACTACGGTTATTTAATGTAAAGTCTTCCTCAAATCACTCTCTTGCTACTTACTCTCTTCCAAGAACATTTTCACTCACTCTTATCTCTTAGCTTCCCATACATTTTACTCATGTATCTATCAGCGTCATAGACAGAAACAAATATTACATCGCCATCGCCATCGCATTCTATTGTCTACCTGTCAACACACAGTGAATTACTTTCACTTTATTCGTTGCACACTGTGTGTGTGCGTTTGTGTGTGCTGTAACCAAACTAAGAAAAGCATTTGACATATACACCACAATGTGAGTTTCTCTAAATTTTGCTAATTGGGGTTGAAATTTTTAAAAACCGGACCTGGCAAAACCC
>NW_021836870.1:0-37104 GCF_006345805.1 Octopus sinensis | reverse complement strand
TCTACAAATGACTGCTAGGACTTTTTGATGTTAGTGAGTGTGTATGTGTGCGTGAAGGACCAATCGACTTGTACAAGATCATTATTGATCGCTTCCCAGTTTGCATTGTGGAAATCCATAGTGTCAAATGGATGAACAGGAGGGATGACATTTGTTTTGCATTTTGGCCGGTGAAATCTCAGATCACAGAGAACCATGTCATGGTCGGAGAGTAGAGTTTTCTCCACTGCAATATTGTGGATAGTATCAGTGTGATTGCAGTATCCATTGGAAAATATGTTCATAGCTTCTGTTGAGAATGAATCATGAACATAAATGGCAGTCCCACCCTTTCTTCTGCCAGCACGATCAGCACGAATGGCTTTGAAATTTTTAACTTTCACCTCGGCTTCCAAGTGGAGGTTACTAAGATGGGTTTCAGTGAGGACGAAGAAAGGGATGTGGTTTGGATGGGCATCGACCCAGTCCTCCAGGAATTTTATCTTCCATTTTTGAGTATATATATATATATATATATATATATATATATATATATATATATATATAGGTATATACCTACAGATATATATATAATTATAAATTTATGAATATATATATACATACATTATATATATATATATATATATATATATATATATATATATACAGAAATACATGCATTCATACATATACACGTGTATATACCCACATACGCATATATACTATCTAAAACAAAATAAAAACCCGATCATGTCCAAAGGGTAGTACTAGATATGGTGAGTACTTTACATAGTTTTCGGGTGTAATTAAATGTAAATTATAATGTTTATTTGTTAAAGTTAACAACAGAAAATTTGCATGTGTATGTTTGTATCTTCCTGCGCGAATGCAAATGTGCCCTTCGCATGGGAAATATAAACGCATCTACATCTTAAACTGTCATGTCTTTTATTAATATGTCAAGGGAAGTAACTCTAAAAGTTGATTTTCAGTTATCTCCCTTATTGATGTAGTTCAGAGAATATAAACTTTTCTGGTTATTTTCTATTTTACACACTTAATTTTTCAATTATTTGACTGCGGCCATGGTGGAGCAATGCCTTTATCGTGCAAATCGACCCCAGGACTTATACTTTGTAGGCCTAGTATTTAAACTATCGGTCCCTTTTCCCGAACCGCTAAGTGCGGGGAATTGTACACACCAGCACCCGTTGTCCAACGATGTTCGAGAAATAAACAGACATTACAAACACACACACTCACACATATATATATATATATATATATATATATATATATATAATATATATATATACACATATATATATTCCATGCCGCAGCAGCGCCTTTATTCGAGAAATTCGAACCCAATACTTATTTTTTGTAGGCCTAGTATTTAATCTATTTTCTCTTTTGACGAAACGCTAAGTTACGGGGACATGAAGACACCAGCACCGGTTGTCAAGCGGTGTTGGAGGGATAAACAGACATACAAACGTGTATATATATATATATATATATATATATATATATATATATATATATATATATATATATATATATATACATAGCCCTACACACACACACACACACACACATATATGTATATATATGTTTGTGTGAATGTGTGTGTGTGTGTGTATGTTCCGCCTATCAATTCCACTCACAAGGATTGGTCGGCACGAGTCTATAGTAGAAGACACTAGCCCAAGATGCCATGCAGTGGGACTGAACCAAGAACACTGCGTTTCGTAGGGAGCTACTTATCACACAGCCATTCCTAATCCTATAATATATATATATATATATATATATATATAATATATATATATATATGTAAA
The DNA here is from genome assembly GCF_006345805.1 of Octopus sinensis. NCBI lineage: Eukaryota > Metazoa > Mollusca > Cephalopoda > Octopoda > Octopodidae > Octopus > Octopus sinensis. Next base: position 35,284 of record NW_021836870.1, on the reverse strand, counting down.
TATATCTCAGTGGGGGGTTGCCTGCTTACCAACCACACGGTTCCTGGTGCAGTCCCACCGCGTGGCAGCTTAGACAAGTGTTTTCTTCTATCGTCCCGGGTCGACTAAATCCTTATGATTTAATTCGTATCGGAAACTGAAAAAAGCCCGTCGTACACAAGTGTATATATGTATACGATTGTGTGCCTCTATTTGTCCCTACTACCATCAGAAACTACATAAACACCTAACCCTGCTTCAAGCCAATAGCTTCTACGAAAAAATCAACAACTACAGTCAATCAAATATAATGACCAAACGATTTTCTCTTATCTATCGGTTCCAACTAGATTTAACAAAACAATGAGTCAAATTACTTGGACTAGATCTGACTGCATATGTATGCATTATATATATATATAATGCATGCATATAATATACGTAGTTATATACATGTATATACATACATACATATATATATATATATATATATATATATAGGGGGGGGACGAATAGCTTATGACGAAACCATGGTATGCTTTCTTCTGACTTTTAATCATCTCATAATAATGACTTTTATTACTACCTCATCCATCTAAAAGTATATATCTGTCGTTACCTTTCATAAAAAGCTTTTTCTTTTTTATTTACAATGTGCATTTTCGTTGATTTTTTCTTATTCTCCCCTTAAACTTTCACGTGTATTTTATATTTTCCTTTTGTAACATATTTCAACTATATATATATATTATATATATATATATATATATATATATATATACATATATTATGGCTGCCCCCTCATCATCGAGTATGGCCATTGCACGAAGCTTAACTGTTACTGGCGGGTGTGATCGAATGTGACTTTTTAGCCCAGTCTTGTACAGAATTGGCAACTAAACCTTTACCGGTAATAGCCGGCTGTAGTTGTAACTGGGCTTCATGTACATGTGCATGTCGTTTAAGTCCTCCTGCCGAATTACACTCTCTTTGCATGCCCGACAGATATTATTAGTATGGTGTGTTACACCACCACCAGTGGCAGGTTGTCACTCATCTGTCTCGCTTTATGACTACGAAGATGACTCTTGAGTCCAGCTTTTCTGAGGCAGTGTCTTGCACAGACACTGCATGTCAGCATCATAGGAAGACCCTTCCCATCTGGAAGTGTAACAGCGATGCGCTTCCTGACATCCCTCCTTACTTTCTTATGTGCCACTCGAGATTTCTCAAAAGTGGCTGTCCCCTCGTGCACAATCCTTCTCCCAGCTACGATCAATAACTATGCCTTCCCATGTGTCAGGAGAGATGCAAGCATCTCTTAAGGAAGCCTTCAGCAAGTCCTTATACCTCTTTTTTGGTTTATGTGGAGGTCGTTCTCCTTTAGCTAACTCTCCATAAAAGAGTTGTTGAAATCACCTATAAGTTGAAATCACCGATAAGAAATATGGTCACGTGGTGTTCCAGATTCATGAGGATTTCTTTAATTATTGTGAGGCAATCTTCAAACTTGCCTGTATGATTTGGGGCATCCGGTGGGCAATATGTATTGCATATGGCTATATTATGTTGTTTATGTATACAATTAAAGTGTCTCATACCGAATTGAGTATGTCATTAAGACCTGGGGTGTGAGGTCATCTCGGATGTATACAGCAACTCCACCATGGCTCCTTTCCCTTCTGTCTGTTCGCAGTATGGCATAGTTTGGTATGTGTACTTCTGTGTCCTCTATATCAGGGTGAGGTGAGTTTCCACAAGTGCTATGCATAGGGCTTGATTGCATGCAGTAAGATCTCTCACGAAAGAAATTTTGTTTCTATTTTGATGCAACAGGTCCCCAATATTAGTAAAAGTATTGGGGTGACGGCTGTGCAGGCGTTAGGGGAGGCCATCCCGTGTCTGTTGACTGTGGTGGTCTTGCATAGTGGTGGGCAGGGTTCCTTCTCTGTGCTTGGTGTAGCCAGGTTAGCTGCCGGACAATTCTTTGCGCCATGCACAAAAAAGACTCTTGCTCAGCTGCTGAGTTGCGCAAAACATCTGAGGAGCGCACTTCGTTTTTGAAAGTTTTCCTGGGAGACATTTTTTGTGTTCCCTCGGTTAAAGCTTTTCTCTTTGAGTCCCCTGAAGTTCTGGCGGGGTGTCGGGTGGGTGAACCGGCAGTTTTTGCCGTCCTCATCATGCCAACATTTGCCCCGCAGGTAGAATTCTCTGGTTCATCGGTGCCTTTCAGATTTCTTCTTTCCAGAAGTGTACTGGGGGGCATTGGATCCTCCATGGGGTTCTCTGCTGTTTGTGTGGTGGGTTGGGGTTTCAGCTTTGGTTGTTTTGCCTTTTCCTCCTTTTCCCTCCTTATTTTTGTTTTCGGTCCTTCCTTTTTTCTTCTGTTTTTCTAATTTTTCATTTCTTTGTAGGACCATTGGTACAGGGGGGCTTCCGGTTTCTGCTCCCTTGGCTCTCCTATCCTTCACTACCTGGTCGTTCACCGGGGTAGGTGATCCATTTTCCTGAGGAACCCCTGGAAAACAGGGGTATGTATATATATATATATATTATATATATAATATATATATATATTACTTACACACACACACACACACACACACCACACACAATATATTATATATATATATATATATATATATATATATGGAGGGGGGGGTATTCCGTCTATCAAATTCACTCACAAGCATTGGTCGGAGGGACAAGGCTATAGTAGAAGACACCATGCCCAACACGCCACGCAGTGGGACTGAACCCAGAACACTGCGGTTCGTTTGCAAGCTACTTATCACACAGCCACCTCTACACCTATCAATATATATATATATATATATATATATATAAGCGGGGGAGTAGATGCCTACCAGCCACACGGTTCAGGTGCAGTCACACTGCGTGGCGACTTAGACAAGTGTTTTCTTCTATCGTATCTGGGCCGACTAAATCTTCGAAGTCCACAGTAACGTGTGGACTTCGAAAATCACAAAAGTGAGGCCATAAACGAAGCCTGTAAACAAGTCAACTTCTATAGTCATAGATATTCCACACCCGAGAGTTCTCCAAATGAAACCAATTATGACCGATCCAGGTACGTAGATACGGGGTCATTGTGTACTTAGCACCTGCAGATAGAATATCAGCCCCCTCCACGCCAGTATGAGAATTTGTTTTATCCACTTGTGAAATATACGTTGTCACCATATGAGAAAATATGTGCAATATTTTAAGTCGCTAAAGATCCATAAATTGTGATTTTTTGATTTAGTAGTTAGTGATCTGCAAATGTGGTATCTTAGAGATGCTTAAAATGTTTGTTGTAGCTGTAATTGTCGCACACCACAAAACGAATAAAAACACGTCGTCACACACATGTACACACACAAATAAAAACATTCACAAACACAAACACTGAAATGAAAATACCCCACAACACTTTCACACACACAAATAAAAAAGTCCCACGCACACAAACACTGAAAAAAAATTCTCACACATACACACACTCACATACGCACAAATACACACACAAGAAACAGAATGAAAATACACAGCTACATATTCACACAAACACGCGGACAAACACTGAAATGAAAACAGTTAATACCACACATGCACAAACACACAGACACACACAAATAGAAATGAAAATACACAGTTACACATCCAAACTCTCACACAATCACACACACACAAACACACACACACAGAAATGAAAATACACAGCTACATATTCACACAAACACGCGGACAAACACTGAAATGAAAACAGTTACATACCTACACATGCACAAACACACAGACACACACAAATAGAAATGAAAAATACACAGTTACACATCCAAACTCTCACACACTCACACACACACAAACACACACACACAGAAATGAAAATAGTAACACACAAACATACGCACCCACACACAGAAATGAAAACACAGTTACACACTCACACATAAAACCCTAACCTTAACTAGCACAAACATACAAGTTATTCAGAATGTAAATGGGCATTGGGTGCTTTGCACTCGCAGTTAGAATATCAGCCCCCTCCACGCCATTATGAGAATTTCTTTCATCCACTTGTGAAATTAATACATTGTAGACACATGGGAAAAATTTGAGCAACATCTGAAGTCACTAAAGGTGCAATAAATTGAACTTATTTTGATTTAGTAGTTAGTGATCTCAAATGTGGGTATCTTAGCAATGGTCAAAGTGTTTGTTGTAGTTTGTAAGTGTCGCAACAACACAAACAAATAGAAACACTCAGTCGCTCACACACTCGCGCACACAGAAATAAAACACTCTCACACACACAACACACACACCACACACTGAAATGAAAATACCCACACTCACATAAATAAAAATAGTCCCACACACACAGGATCCCCAATAGGTATATCAAAAAAGTTTCTAGTATTTTCCTAGCCCATAATTTATGATAATTGAAGTTCTTACAATAAATAAATACCTACTAAATCAGTATATCGAACATTACGTCCCCGTAACTTATCGGTTCTGCAAAAGAGACTATACATTAAGTAATAGGCATACAAAGAATAATTCCTGGGGTTGATTTGCTTGACTAAAGGCGGTGCTCCACTATGGTCACAGTGAATAACAGAAAGAGTCTAACAGCGACAAAGTGTATATTACGATAACTACAAAGTATCTTCTACAGTTACTTCACTTGAATATTATAATTTAACAATATAAATTATAATTAAATCTCAGAATGAGATTGAAACAGTAATCGCTCGATAATGTAAGTATAGAAGCCATCTTATCATGGCTAACCACATTGGGGAGGGGGTGTTACTGTAGCTTTATAGCCCCAAGAGATCTTCGTCTCTAGCTGGCCTTAGACACAATATCAGTGTCCTTGGAGTATTTGCAAAGGGAGGCCATCCCTTCTTCGCAAGCCTGAGTGATACGCTCGAACTAGTTTCGGGTTGTTGTCCCTCGTCAACGGGCGGTAACCACCAGGTAGCGATGAAAGTGAAGGCTGTTTGCAAACATATATAAGTTTTTCTAATGGCGTCTGCCACTGATGTCGAAAAACGAACAGTAAGCATAATTAAATCTCAGAATGAGATTGAAACAGTAATCGCTCGATAATGTAAAGTATAGAAGCCATCTTATCATGGCTAACTCGTAGCTATTTATGTTTTACACATGTTGACCTTAAAACCGTGACATTCTGTGTCTGTTTGCGCGCGCATTTCTGTGAGAATGATTGCTCACGAACCGCAATGTGCTGAGTTCAAACCAACAGCGTTGCACCTTCGGCAAGTGTATTCAACTATAGCCTAGGCCAAGGGCCGACCAAAGTATTCTGAATGGAGTTGGTAGAGGGAAACTGAAAGAAGCCCGTCGTATATGTGAATATCGGCGTAGGAATGGCTACGTTGTAAGTAGTTTGCTTGCGAACCACATGGTTTCGGGTTCATTCCCACTGCCTGTAATCTTCTGCAATTGTCTACTATTGTTGCCCAGGGCCGAGCTAATCCTTGCGATTGGATTTAGGGAAGGAAACTGAAAGATCCCGTCGTATATATGTTTTAATGTGTGTGTGTCTGTGTATGTTTGTTCGCACTCGAAGGACACACGAGAATGCAAGCACGTATATCACACATAAGAATAGCTTGGGCAAAGTACAGAGAGCTCTTACCTCTGCTGGTGACAAAAGGCCTCTCGCTCAGAGTAAAAGGCAGACTGCATGACGCGTGTGTACGAACAGCCATGCTACATGGCAGTGAAACATGGGCCGTGACTGCTGAGGATATGCGTAAGCTCGCAAGAAATGAAGCCAGTATGCTCCGATGGATGTGTAATGTCAGTGTTCATAATCGACAGAGTGTAAGTACCTTGAGAGAAAAGTTGGACCTAAGAAGCATCAGATGTGGTGTGCAAGAGAGACGTTTGCGCTGGTATGGACATGTGGCGAGAATGGATGAAGATAGTTGTGTGAAAAAGTGCCACACCCTAGCGGTTGAGGGAACCTGTGGAAGAGGCAGACCCAGGAAAACCTGGGACGAGGTGGTGAAGAACGACCTTCGAATTTTAGGTCTCACCGAGGAAATGACTAGAGACCGAGACCTCTGGAAGTATGCTGTGCGTGAGAAGACCCGGCAGGACAAGTGAGACCATAACCCGTGGCCTTCTACACGGTATGTAGCCAGTCCACTTATGCATACCTTCCCTTCTTGGGACACAAAACTCTACTTGTGAAGACCTGTTGAGGCAAGTGAAAATCAGAATCGAAATCGATCAATGGAAATTGCAGTTGAGTTATCAGTGCCGGTGGCACGTAAGAGAACCATCCGAACGTGGCTGTTGCCAGCGCCGCCCCGACTGGCCTCGTGCGGTGGCACATAAAAAGCACCATCCGATCGTGGCCGTTGCCAGACTCGTCTGGCACCTGTGCCGGTGGCACGTAAAAAGTACCCACTACACCATGGAGTGGTTGGCGTTAGGAAGGGCATCCAGCTGTAGAAACATTGCCAGATCAAACGGCCTGGTGCAGCCTTCTGGCTTCCCAGACCCCAGGAACCGTCCAACCCATGCTAGCATGGAAAGCGGACGCTAAACGATGATGATGATGATATATATATATATATATATATATATATATATATCCATGTATTAATGGATATATGTATGTATGCATATTATATATATATATATATATATATTATATATATATATATATATATATATATATATATATATGTGTGTGTGCTTGAGCACCGTCTTTAGTCAAGCAAAAGGACTTATTCTTGGAAGCTTAGTACCTATTCTAACTTTTTCTATTTTGCCGAACCGTTACGTTACGTATGTGTGGAGTGTGCTCAAACACGCAAAACACTCATACGTCGAACACACACACAGATACATGCAAAGATGCACACTGGTAGGTATTTATGCTTTAATATGTTGACCTTAAAACCGTGACATTCTGAAGAAATTGTGTGTGTGTGCAGGTCAGCCAATGTGTGGGTGTGTGTGAGTGAGTGTTTGCAAGTGCGTTTTCATTTCTAGGTGTGTGAGTTTGTAAATGTGTTTTCATTTCTGTGTGTGAGTGTGTATGACTAATAAAATAAGAAATAAGTGGAAATGTTTACCCTTGAGTGTGTTAAATAATAACGCACTAAACGAGAATGACTCTCCCCAGACACAACAGAATATGCTTCAACACACGAAACATATAAAGATCTTGCAAGTAAAATTAATAAGTAAATTTCAAGGATGAGTGGATTGCTTGTAGTGAGAGAGGTGGCTTCATCCTAACCTGTAGTATATAGAGACAGACAGAGGTGTGTTTGCTGTAGAGAAAGTACATGGCTACCCTGCATATATGTATGTATATAGGTAGACATCGATTAGAGCGCTTTCTCATTGCTAATATGTTAACATATGCTTGATGTGTGCTTTAAAAATAAGTGCTCGCACTGGCACTAATTTCTTCAGATGATGAAAATCACGGAGAGGATCATAGCCCAACTAATTAGGAAAAGACTTAATCTAGATGAGATGCAATTGGTTTTGTATCAGGAAGAACACCAGTCATGATATATTTCTGGTAAGAAACCCCAGGAGAAGTACCTAACCAAGTATAACCTCTGTACTTGACTTTTGTTGGTATCATAATCATTCAGGTAATAACAGATGAATATAAAACAGGCAGACCCTAGCAACTCCTCTATGCTGATTACAGGATTACAACTAAACACACATATATTACAATTTATTACATTACATTCAATTCGCCATATATTATTCATTTTATTATCCATCATCTTTCCCTTCACATTTCAGGTATACTGAAGACCCTTTATTCATTGCTTCAGACTGCGTAAAATATTGGTGAAAGCAAACAGTTGTCAGACTTATTTATGACAAAAAGCGAGTCAGTATGACCAACGTACCCTGTCCTGCACCTGATTGTGCCATGAGTTGGCCTGTAAACAATCCATGGGAGAGAGTACTGACAAGCCTCATAGATCATCTGCAAAGATGACACAGAATGTATGCACCTGCCACTTACAACAAATACAACCTCCTCCTCCAACTACACTACCATTCCCAGCCACTGAGGAAAAACGTTTTCGCCTGAGGAAGTAGCTGCTACAATACTACAGCTCCAGCACATTCAACGTCTGCAACCATCGGCAATTCTCCAAGATGTCTGACCAACCGATCCGCTTAATGCTAAACCAGTCGCCCACCATACGCCCATACCAGTCCTGGTTCATTGGCAAGAGGAAGTAAAAGCAGGTCTCGACCGGAATGTTCCTCTTGGAGTTATAAAGCCTATCCCCATTGGTACATCTGTCACTTGGTGACAGACAATGGTGGTATGTCCTAACAGGTCTGGAAAACTATCTTAAAGGAGCATCGAATGGCACACAGGCACTTAACACTGCCCTATCAGCTATGAGCTGACATTGTACCTTCTTCCACAATTGGGGAGAATCACCGCCATTGCATTTCCCCATGACAACTGCCGCGCCAAAGTCGGTATTGAGACAATAAAGTGCCTCGTTACAGACAACACAGACACCAATGGCTTCCTTAACACTGACAGTTTCCAGTGCACAATGCTACAATAAAGAAATACACTTGACCGGGGGACACACTTGTCCCCAGCCATGTGCATCTTTGGCAGCCCTATACAATACTTTATTCCCATCCATCCCGGCAAGTACAAGCTACATTCCACATGGCATGAAACTATGACTTATTGAAAAGAAGACCTGCGTAAACACAACATGAGTGCTACTGAACGGTTGTCAAAACACACATGCTCACTTCTTTCGAACTATGTCCTAATCCAGAGCCAAGTTTGACCCAATCCTACAAATGGCGGGGGGGGGGGACTGGTGCCATTTCGATGTACGTCATTTCGATCCGTACATGTTGAGAGTGGATGGATCAGGCCGAGTAACACTGTGCAACAAAATTCCTCTGGAAGATCTACTGCTTCTCCACGCCCACTGCTCTCCCCATGGCCACTGTCTGGTGTCTGAACCACCTGCGTTCTTCACGCCAACACCAGTGATGAGACTACCTTCTCAACCGACTTTAACAGCACCTCATGCAGCTGCAACACCAATGCCCACTTCACGACTCCAAAATTACCATGACCAGAAATGCATCTCACAGCCGCCTACCCACAGAGCCACACCACAAGGGTCATACCCCAACACCCCTTGAAACCCTGCTTTCCAAAAGTGATCCTTGCCTGATGCAGTTTATCCTCCATCCAGCATTTGTCGCTCTGCCAGACTCGCAAAGACTGGCACAAAAGTCTGACGCACAACTGACACGTTGCTCCTTGATCGTCACACCGTCAATATTGATTAAGGGTCTCTTGCACAAATTTTTATTTTCGTTAATCATTTAATACATATTATTAGTCTTCTTTGCTTCTTTCAAAGGAATTGGGGAGGGCATAGAGGATGACAACTGAACACTCATATTATCATTATTACATTACATTCAATTAGCCATACATTATTCGTTTCATTATCCAAATATTTTCCTTCACGTTTCAGGTATACCGAGGACCTTTGTTTTCATTGCTTCAATCAGTGTACATAAAGTGTTTGTGAAAGCAAAGAGTTTTCACACTTATTTACTAATGAGCTTCTTCTTATAGCTAAATCACTACCAGAACTAGAATAAATTTGCGTACGGAAGCAAGGTCTAGAATTGAAAGGTCACAGAATTAACCTACCCAACCCTAACCCAAAGTCTTTAGTAAGTAGGAAACCAGATAAATCGTAAAGCCCTTCAGGTACATGGCCATCCTCAATATGAAGGAAACAGGTAGGTAGATGTACTCTGTATAACACATAATAGGTGTAGCAATATCAGAGGAAGGTAAATGGAAAATATTTTTGTATGTGGAAGGTGCATAATGTACAGGTAAACCTAAAAATGTACAGAAAATGGGCTTCATCAAATGCAGAGGAGTACGATAAAGATTGTTGAGCAACAAAGTCAGTAGCAGAGGGGATGAACCAAGAGTGTGGCTGCAAGAATAAAAATAGGCTGAGCAATTCAGAGAGCTCCTTCCTCTGTTTGGTAACTAAGGGTCTCTCCTTCAGAGTGAAAGCCAGATTTATTATACCTGTGCAGACAACTATGCTACATGGCAGAGAAGTAGACATAAGAAGGCATTGGACAAGGTGGTAATGCATGATCTTTGACTGTTGGACTTATAAAGGCAATGACTAATGACCGACACCTTTCATGACATGCCGTGCCTTAGAAGACAAATTATTGTAATTAATTTTCCATCAATTAATTTTTTTCACAACCCCTGCCCACAACACTGATGGAGTGCTTCATATTAAGAAGAACATCCAGCCATAGAAACAATGACAAATCAGACTGGAGTCTGCTGCAGACCCTCAGCTTACCAGCCCTGATGAAACTGTCCAACACATGCCAGCATGGATAATGGACATTAAATGATGATGATGATGATGATGACAATTCTTTTTGTAAAACTTTTGCGTTTTATGCTGAACCTCTAGATTAGAGTTAATTTTATACATTGAATTTTCATTTCCAGTGAAATCAATTTTAATATTTCAAATTCAAAATATTTAACAAAATAAAATGAGAAACTGAGCAAGTACTACTTCTATATTTGTAAAAACAAAAACAAAAAGAAACAAATAGAGGAAAATGAGCAAAATTGTGAAAAGTGAAACTAAGAAAAGAATACGTGTAAGGCAAGAGACAACTGTATTTTATGAAAGTACCATATTGCATAAACACAAAAAAAAGAAACTATTGCAGAGGGAATTAAACTGAAACAGATATCAACATGACCACACCACCCATGCTAGTATGGATAAAATGATTAGATATTTCTGTCGAGAGAAAATTCAATGACAATCTTATGCAACCAACAATAACCTCAAACTTATCAGATTATTGTAGATGAGCAACAACTCAAGAAAAGTTGTCAAAATTCTATGTTCTTACAATGAATTAATTGCAAGTATTTAAGTATGTAGACAACATAATTTCATGTTTTATATGCATCAATACATGTGTAAAAATAAGTCTCATACCTACGTTCATTTTTCCATCCTAGCATGAGTTTGAAAAATATAAGATTTATAGTTGGGTAACATTGTCGTAGCTAATGATAAATTTCTACTAAAGGTTTTTTTTTTCTTTCAAAGTGCAGTTCTAACAAATGATACATTTGTACACAAACATGACAAAAGTAAATAATACCCATTAACAATGTTTTATGGTTATTATAACGAAGGGTTTATATTTATTTTTTTTTAATTGACATTTATATGTTTCAGGTTTATATGTAACTGTTTAATCATGCCATGTATACAAAGAAGCCTTAAAATGTCCAATTTACAAAGAGTCATATGCTGCGCCTATTTCAAGGCTGACTTAGCCTACAACCACAGAAAACCTTGTGATTCCACTTTCTACAGTAAATAGAGTAATTTTTCAATTCACTAAACGGGAAAGTAGTCCATATCACCTTACCCAGGTAGACTAAGGCCCTCTGACAGAACACTTTGCTTTCTTAAGAGAAGTGTGTAAGATAATCCTCATTGCAAGGCCTCCAATATAGCAGAATAAGTTGATGTCAGTCCCAGAATAGCTGTCAGTTGTCTCCGCAAAATTGGCTATTATGGCAGAGCAGCAAGAAAGAAGACACTGCTTCGACCAGCAAATATCAAATGGAGAAAAGATTGGACAAGTGAGATGGTAGAGAGGTCACTAGCACTTTGGGACACTGTCAAATTCTCTGATGAATCCAGATTTGCTGTATTTTCTGACACTGGTCGAATGTGGGTCTGGAGAATCAGTCATCAATATTTTCACGTGAATATATTGCAGCCAACAATGAAACATGTGATGGTCTGGAGAGCAGTTTGGAGCAATAGTCAATCAGAAATGGTGGAGTGTGAGGGATACATAAACTCAGATAAATATGTGTCCATATTATAGAAAAATCTTCTTCCTATAACCTCCAGGGGTAAAATGATTAAATAACACTATTTATGGAAGATAGGGCTTTCTTGCACAACTAAAAGACCCAGGATTGGTTGGAAGAGAATGGCATTAAAAAGCTTCCATAGCTAAGCCAATCACCAGATATGAACCCTACTGAACACCTCTGAGACATGATGGATGGGATACTTCCTAAAAAGAAAAAGAAAGCATCCTTAAAGCCAGATCTTTTGATATTACTGCAAGAAACTTGGCAAGAAAATCATGAAGAGATATTCATCAGATCAGTGTATGCCTGCTAGGGTCCTTGCATTCAAAAATGCCAAGGAGCCTGTCTACTAAATATTAGATATTCACATTAAATAATAATAATAATTTAAATAAATTTTAACAATTATAAGGATGTCTATTTAATTCTGTCATGTCTATGTAGTTTTTGAAGCAAAACACAATGGAAACATTAATATAAGACCTTTCCAAAAATCTCTCTCAAGCTTTTCATGCACACTGAGATTTTATTGACATTCATTCAAATTCACTCATTCCAACATGAACCAATTTTTTCCATCAAAAACTTTGTGATGTTTTCACTTTTCTTAATTTGATCTAGATCCTCTAAGTGTCTCTAATGACTTTCATGCCTTAATTTCAATTTGTTGCCTAGATTTTTCCTCAGGGCCAACTCACCAAACAGAAATTAATGAGAGACCTAATTGCCTTTCATCTTGATCACATAAATACTCCCACATATTTGGTGCTCAAATACAGCATGCTCCACACTAGGAGATTGACAGTTACCCAGTATATGCAAAAATCGAACACACTTGCAGTACTAAACAAGCCATTATTATTGCATTTTCTGGCTTCATGTTCCCAATTATATCCCAAATTTTTTTATCTCTGCAGATGCTTTCATTGAAATCACCAAATATGAAGATTTTATAAGCAGAGAACACTGCACAGAAGCTTTTTTCATGAAAGATAAAATATTAGTCTTTTTTTTCTCTTCAGAGGAACACATGGTTGGAGGGTAGACACTTACTAAGGTAACAAATCTCTTGTTTGACAATGGCAATCTCACTGACATCAAGGTATCAGTAAATCCAAAGAGTTCATAATCTTAGATGCCAATATTCACAAACATTCAATGGTCTGTACTCTCTTGCAGTAGCAAGATGACACATTGGCCCAGGCTGCAATACTGTGGGACACCTTCCAAGCCAGACCTTTCACTATCCATTCCACATTCCTTCTTGACATTACTCTAAATTATTTTGATTTTTCAATGAGTATTTTGCACTTTTTGTCAACAGTTACCTATAATATACATCACACACATGCAATAAACTTCATATAGTTCCCATCAACCACTTTTACTAAAAATGCATTTGTTGATCCCTACCTATTGTCGAAGACTCTTGCCCAAAATGCCACACGGTAGAACTAGACCCTAAACCATGGTATTGGGAAACAAACATATTTTACATTTGCAAACATATATGTCTTATGGAAATTGTTCAATATACACAGAGAAACAGTTGTTCAATTTACAAACAGCTATGGTTAACTAACAGAAAACTTAAATTAACAAGAAAATTATGTACTTACAGGTGAAGTTTCGCATGGGGCTACTTGTTTGGTAAAATCCACATGTATAAAGAAAAGTCTACATGTATAAACTGTTGTGGTGAGAGTCATTGGCACCCCTATGGGATTGGATGAATGGACTAGCAAAACTCTTATAACAAAAACTAGCATATTGGTTGAGACAAAGAGAGTCATAAGAGTCATTGAGAGTTCATGGAAGTTGTTGACGTTGTTCAGAGTTTGTATTTATTGGAGTATTGTGTTTAGTAGAGTAATCTGAAGTGTGTTGTGTGAAGACAGTTGTGTCTATCCCCGCTTCGTGAAATTTGTATATCCAACATATAGAAGGATATAAGATAAACACAAGTCTGCATGTAAACCCATAAGTGTAATCATTCATTTTTTAACCCTGAAAGTAAAAAAGAAAAACATCATAATAGTAGCGAAAGGAAAATTTTGGCTTTAATATCAGTTCACTACTCTTTATTTGAAGTGACAACTAGCAATTCTTTCTCTAAACCATTTATATTACAGCCAAGCATTATGCAAATGGAAACTTTTACATGTCTCAGGAAAGATATAAATGCAAGCAATGTGAGACCAACTTTCATTAAAACTACACAAGAAATTCATAAAAATTCATTCACAGATTTTATTCTATTAAACTTAAGATGGTGGAGAGGCACAATTGTTAGTGTTGGCAAAATACCTTCCACTATTTCTACCAGCTCTTTATGTTCTAGTTTCAAATCCTGTTGAGGCTAACTTTGTTTCTCTTCCTTTCATCGTTGATAAAAAAAGTGCAAGTCAAGTAATAAGATCAATTTAATCAATTAACCACTTCCTCTAAAATTTGAGGCATTCCCCTGTTTTACAAACATGACCAATTAATCAAATATCTTTGGAAAAATAAATCTGCATGTTAGGAAACAGGATAGCTTTCCTGTCATTCAAATATTCGTGAAATTTACAATATATCATAATTTCAGCAATTCACATAGTCATATTGTAAGAGAGTTCATCATCATTTCACTAAAGATGCATACACTAATATAGAAACTGATATTAATTAAGAAATCTTAACCATAAACAATATTTTTTATGCTATTTCACCAATAAGCAACTAAGAAGGCAAGTTTAAATCCATGCTCCTTCACCAGTTTATCATATGGCTCTCAATCCATTCAAGCCTTTATTGCAAAACAGCTCAGTTTGCTAATTCTTTACAAAGGGCATATATATATATATATATATATATATATATATATATATTATATATATATATCTAGAGAGAGAGAGAGAGAGAGAGAGAGAGATGTACTTGCATAGCGAGTGACAAGGTAACAGTCAAGTATACAAATTGAACTGACACATATTACATAAACATACATTCACAAGTACATACACATGTACACACACACTGACACGTCTATTTCTCCTAAATACTCACATACGTAAGTACATAAGTACATACATACATGTGTATAGGCATGCACACATGAATGTGCATATACATGTACACATATACATGCATACGCACATACATACATACATACATACATACATACATACAATACATACATACATACACACATACATACATACACACATATATATCATGAACTAACTGTTACTTTCTCAGATGCAGCACGGAATTTTGTCAGTGAAGAAGTCGCAGTCTCAAAGCGACGAAAATATTTTGCCAAATTAAATTCAAATGTTAAAGTGAATCTAACAGTTTTTGTGTGTTTCTTAAATGGCTTATAAGCACCTTCCATGCTCAGATCAAGTCACTCGCTATGCAAGTACTTCTCCGTAATTCCGAAAGATTGAGCCAGGCTCTCAGGAAAGCCGTTACTTGTTGCTTGAGAAAAATAACAGCTAAGCAACAGCTTCATTTCATTAGACACTGCATCTCACTGAAGGTTTACCCAAAAAGGATTTACAAAATGGTCGAAACACTAAACCTGATGAAAGGACAAGTGTCGAAACTAAAACATATCGTAATTATGAACCTGAAGTCCAAACTATATATACACCTTGCCACTAAAGAAAATGAAAAGCGAGAGGCCCTCGCTAAAGTGAAGAACTTACTTAATAATCAAGAAATGAAACAATTAAAAGAACTACTCCGTCGTGAATGTAACTCCATATGAGACAGGTGCGTACAACACTTTGAAAAGAAACTAGCATGGACGTTACAACTACCATACAACCACCCAACAACTAAACAGTTTGACATGACTGAATCGATTGATGGAATTTCTATGAATGACAAACCCGTAGATGATGACCAACTAACAAGAAACGTACGAGTGTACGGAGGAGTACAACTGGATACAGATGAACTCGCTGCCCTAGAACTCACTCCAAAGTTCACCACATATAATAAGGTTAGCAAGATATCAATACTATCAGACATTGAGAAATGCTTTACCAAACTTAGATGGAGAACACACTTTAACCGCAACCAAAATCCTGACATTCATGACATATCTGACAATAACCATTCCATACGTTGTTTCTATGATAAACGTGACATATCATTTGACATGAAAAGGGTCTGCCCTACCAACTTACCATTCAACAAAACAGTATGCATGCCCCCCCCTACGCAGACGCTGCTTTAGAAGCAAAGTTTACCCTTACTAAATCCAAACTCCTGTCAGCTTTCTCTAATTACACCCAAAGGCATAAACACCAACAAACAAAAAATAAGACCCATGATCTTGACACCAAAATTAAGAAAGGCCTTAACATTAAAAAATCGTATCAAAAATAGAGAGATTGTATGCTTCCCGACTGACAAATCAGTTAGAATGTCTGTTGACAACTTATCTAATTACATTTCGAACATGCAACCACACATCACAACAATAACAGAAACAACAACACTCGAGTACATTGAAAACGAAAAAGTCCTCAATGCTCACATGGGGATGTGGAGTATCATTCTCCACTCTGAGAAATGCACAGCGAACAATTTCATAACTACCAACAATGAAATCCCACCCCTATATGGCCTTCGAAAAGATCATAAGATCCACATGGATCATATACTTGGGCCACCTACCCGACCAGTTTGTGGTACCAACAATGCAAACAACCACAAAATATCATATTTTCTCTCACAATTCATACGACCCTTAATAGAGTTATCTGCAGATTTACGTGATAGTACTGAAGACCTCCTTAGCAGGATCCGCGAATGCAACAACACGTGTGACCTCAGAGACCACATCGTAGGTATCATGGATGTGGTATCACTATATCCTTCCATTGACATATACTTTGCTGTCGAAAAATGTATAAAGATAATTAGTGAGAGCAATATGATATTTAAAAATGTGGACATATATGAACTAGGGTTCTTCCTGGCTCTGACTTGTACCAATGAGTATCTGTCACACAATAATCTTCTATATGCTTGTCCTACCTGTAACAAACGAGGAAGACCACCTACCATTACCTCAACATACAAAAAGACCCAATGTGAACGCTGACAGGGTTGGATGAGGCAGACTACTCACCTTCAGATCCACACGACATCAGAACTACTATTGCACATGCTATCGGTGTCAGCCTTAGAACTATACTTAAAACCCATATTTTTAAGTTTAACAAAAAACTGTATAAACAGACGAAAGTGGTGCTATTGGAGTAGGGATCGTCGGTGATGTTGCAAACCTCTTCATTGCATGGTGGGACAGACAGTTTAAACAGTGCCTAGCGACCTGTAACAGCCACTTAGCTATGTACTCTCGATGCATTGACGACATTAACATTGTCGTGAAATGTAATAATAATACAGACACAGAGATAGAATCTCTACTAAATGAAGAACAGGTGATGACAGCTATACAACACATGGCTAACTCTATCCATAGCAGTATAAAAGTTACCGTAGACTGCCCCTCTAAACACCCCAGTAACAGATTACCTGTCCTAGATACTGAGCTGTGGATAGAAAATACTATGGTTAACGGAACTGTTAAATCCTGTTTACTCTACTCACACTCTTGTAAACCTATGGCTAATCCACTGGTAATCCGTAGTAACTCAACGATGTCGAGTACTAACAAGCTCAACATCCTGGTGGCAGACTTAGTTAGATTAATGAGGAATGTATATCTCCACTATGCCAACCACAAGAACGACAACACATCCAACAATTCATATTCCGAATGCAACGCCCCGGATACACACAATATGACAGAATCAGAGTGTACAAAGGAACAAAAACAAGATTCAAACACATTCTAAGTGATGACGAAAACAGTGTATGGTTCCTATACCGCAACAAGTTCTGGAATAGGTTAGAGAGGGACACAAAGAGAAGAAATAAGACCAATACTTGGTATAACAAGAGATTTCCCAGTGTAATGTTTGTTGATGCCACACCTAAGAACGAATTATGTAAGGCATTCAAGGAAATCCTACACATAACTGGCCTTAAGATCAAGGTTGTAGAAAAGACAGGTAGGACTATCAAATCTGTATTATGTAGATCATATCCTTTCGATAGATTCCCACGTCAAAATAATTGTGCAGTATGTTCCACAAACCCACATATGAACTGTAAAACCAAGAACACTGTGCCAAGAAGGAGCTTGCACAACTATGCCGAGAGCACTGTGCCAAGAAGGAGCTTGCGAGACTAACCCAGAGTCATACATAGGTGAAACTTCTAGGAGTATCAATGATAGGTTCAAAGAACACCTGGACAACTACATTGAAAAGAAACCAAACTCCATCTTCTATCAGCATGCTGTAGACTGCCACAAGGGCTCCTTAGTGAGACTTAAGTTAAACATCTTATCCACACATCCCTCTGATGCAATGCTGAGACAGGTCACTAAATCTGTCTGTATACAAGAATACAAACCCACTCTTAACCGAAAATCCGAATGGGGTAACATCCAGATTCCACTCAGGAGTACCATTCTATAACCACCTCTCTCTCTCTCTCTCTCTCTCTCTATTTTACATGTAGTAATCCATGCATAAATGCTGAAATGCATGGTACTAAAATACATATATACAGTTATATATAACCGTACGAGCGTACATTGTTTGATATGTATGTACGTATGTGTAGATGTATATGAGTGTATGCGTGTGTGTATGTGCTGTGTGTTATGTATATTAGTGTATATGTACATGCATGCACATATGAGCATGTGTAAATATACATAAGTATTATATATGCATGCATGTAAAAAATTTAAAAAAAGAATAAATATAATAAAGAATAAATATAATAAAAGAATAAATATAAAACGGCGGTGCATCAGCATGGCCGCAGCTCTGTGCTGAAACTAAAAATAAATAAATAAATAAAATAAAACAAGTTTGAATTTTAACCATTGTCCTTGGAAAAATTGTCATATATATGTATACGAACAGCCATGCTACACGGCAGTGAAACATGGGCTGTGACTGCCGATGACATACGTAAGCTCGCACGGAAAGAAGCCAGTATGACCTGAAGGGTGTGTAATGTCAGTGTGCATACTCAACAGAGTGTAAGTACCTTGAGAGAAAAGTTGCACCTAAGAAGCATTAGATGTGGTGTGCAAGAGAGACGACTGCGCTGGTATGGTCATGTGGCAAGAATGGATGAGGATAGCTGCGTGAAAAAGTGCCACACCCTAGCAGTTGAGGGAACCTGTGTAAGAGGTAGACCCAGGAAGACCTGGGATGAAGTGGTGAAGCACAACCTCCGGACATTAGGCCTTACCAAGGAAATGACTAGCAACCGAGACTTTTGGAAATATGCTGTGCTCGAGAAGACGCGGCAAGCCAAATGAGACCATAACCTGTGGCCTATGTCAGGAGCGTAACCAGCCCGCTTATGCGTACCTTTTCCTTCTTTGGTCACTAAACTCTGCTTACAAAGACCTGTTGAGGCAAGTGAAATCAAAATCAAAATCAATTCGATGACTGGCATTCGTGCTAGCGGGGTGCAAAGAGCACCATACGAGTGTTATCGTTGACAGAGCGGCTATTCGAGTATGATCGTTACCAGCGTCGCCTTACTGGCACTTATGCCTGTACTAGTAGGGTGCCAAGAGCACCATCCGAGCATGATCGTTGCCAGAGCAGCCAACTAGCTTCCATGCCCGTGGTACGTAAAAGGGCACCATTCGAGCGTGATCATTACCAACGTCGCTTCACTGGCACCTGTGCCAGTGGCACGTGTAAAAAGATTCGATCAAGGTCATTGCCAGTACTGCCTAACTGGCCCCCGTGCCAGTGGTACATAAAAAGCACCCACTACACTCTCGGAGTGGTTGGCGTTAGGAAGGGCATCCAGCTGTAGAAACTCTGCCGGATCAAGATTGGAGCCTGGTGCAGCCATCTGGCTTGCCAGCCATCAGTCAAAATCGTCCAACCCATGCTAGCATGGAAAGCGGACGTTAAACGATGATGATGATGATGATGTATGTGTGTAAAGTTAATAGTCTATAGATGTGCACAGAAACTGGGTGCAAGCATGCATATACGCATGTGTAAACACTGTGTTGTGCAGCAAAAGGAACAAACAGTACAAAATGTGTAACGAAAAGTGACAAAACCTGATTGGTAATGTCCTGTGTGAAAAATCTATGCTGAAAAGTGAGAAAAGGTTCTCTTGGTTGGGTAGCTGTCCTAAGTGTTGCATTTATGTATGGCAACTGTTTCCCTCGTGTATCTGTGCATCGGGTTGCAGTACATGTGGAATGTAATTGGTGTGTGTCCATTGAGTCGGCGACTTCATGTTGTGTTGGGCGTGTGACGATGGAACTGAAAACTATGCGTCGTGAAAGTTCGTGTCCTATAATTCTAGTTGATGCGACTGGCACGGACTGTAATTGTTTTTAAGAGTTCATGCGATGCTGAAGCAGTAAGTCTTTGAAGTCGAGCTCACCAAATGTAATGGATAAGGTAACGAAGACTGCAGTTCTGTGGCTCGGGGGTCAGCAACTGTGGCAGGGTTGTTGTGGGTAACCAGTTGTATCGTTGTGGTTGATGTATTCTAATAACGTCGGTCTGTCACCAATTGTCGATGCTCGATGCTGACAATAGAGAATGTGAAGGTGGCATTGTCACTTCTTCATTCCGGCCGACTGTAGAAAAAGAGGTATATCACTGTGACACCTATTGTTTTCGTGTGGTGTCTGTGTAGACGCGGAAAAGTTTTAAGTCAAATGGAAAACACATCAATTGACATAGCAAAGACATGTGATGAAATTAACTCAAAGAACAATGCAATACATATGTACAACTAGCTCTAGCATGCTTGCACCCAGTTTCTGTGCACAACTATAGACTATTAACTTTCTTTTTCCTTTGCATGCAACTCTTTTCTCATGAGAAGGATATCTCGGTACTATTAGCGAAAACTGGACCGGTGCGCGCACACGCGCTAGCTAGTCGTAAGTAGTCGATCCTACAACGACTTGCGCGTATGCAAATGAGTTGATTTTACAGAATAAAATAAAAGAATCTTTTAAAGAAAGTAAATAAATTATTTCTTAGAATAATGTATATGATTTTTTTACACAAATCAAATAAAATGTGTGTGATATATTCTTTTAGTTTTCATATTCTTTAGTTTTTAATCATGTGTGTGTGTGTATATATACACCGATACAAATAGATATTATATATGTGTTTATGTGTGATATATTCTTTTACTAGTTTTTAGCTTTTGGACAGCATCCATAGTAGGTACATCATTCAGATATATATATATATATATATATATATATTATATATATATATATATATATATATTATATATATATATA
Source organism: Octopus sinensis (assembly GCF_006345805.1). Taxonomy (NCBI): domain Eukaryota; kingdom Metazoa; phylum Mollusca; class Cephalopoda; order Octopoda; family Octopodidae; genus Octopus; species Octopus sinensis. The sequence continues at coordinate 13,916 of NW_021836870.1, read as the reverse complement.
TATATATATATGTATGTATGTATATGTATATATATGTGTGTGTATATATGTGCATATGTGTGTGTATATATGTGTATATACATGTGTGTGTATGTGAGTATATATATATGTGTGAGTATATATATATGTTCGTTAAGTAAATTACTCACTTCTCCCCGCTCTGCTTAAATTCTGACCGTCCCTAAATTCCGACTGACCCTTGTTCGCTGTGCTCCCGCCCACCCACCCCCACCACCAATACCGGATATCTCTCTATTCTCTCTCCTTCCCCCCTCCCTTGTCCCTATGAAACGAAGAGAAGCAAAAAGTTGCTGCTGCTGTTGCTGCTGCCATTACTACTGCTATTACCACTGCCTCTGCTACTGCTGATAGTGATATTGCTGCTGCTACTACAACTGCTGCTGCTTCTGATGATGATGGATATCAGTGGTTGAAAATAAACATAAAATAAACGTAGGAAAAAGAATGAAAAATCTAATAATAATTTAACATTACTTGTAAAGGTAGTGGGTAGCGAACTTCTTCACTACTTCAGGGAGTGACGACCCTGCCTGACACGAGTTCCGGGCTCAGCTGGCTCCGGCTGGCAGTACCCGGTATGGGCCCCTATCCAGGGTTACAGAAAGGAGACAACCTTCAAAGAAATCCGGAGTGGAGCCCCGAAGGCGGTCTAGCGTTCGACTCGACACTCTTCCGGCAGCTCCTGCAACCAAGCTGGTGCCAAACGTAATGCACTGCACTCCTTTGGACTACATCAGCAAGGTCGAGAGAGAAAACCTGACGATTAGGCTACCCAGGACTTTCTTATCTCTAGCCCAGGCCTGCGCAAAACTGGAGAGGACACTTCAGTGCTGCTGTAAAAAGCTGCAGAAACAACACGGGAGGTAACAGTCACGAGTGATAAGTCCATTCAGATTGGCGTAAAATATGGGCGCTACGGGTTACCTCTGACGGTGGGAGGGACCTCCGTGTCCTATTGGTTAGCTACTGCCCACCTCAAGCTGGGCAGCCCCCAGTTAATAAGGTGCTGACCCGCCACAGGCCGCCTGCTTCATTGGGTGCTTGGAGCTAAGAGTATGACTTGAAAAGCGGCCTGCAACCTCTGCACCAGGCAAACAACTAAAAGTCAAGAAAACACCAGTCCTGCAGTTGGCAAGCTGGAATGTCAGGACCATGTGCCCTGGAATATCTGATGATCTACTTAGGGTTGAAGACACAAGGAAAACGGCATCATTGACCGTGAACTAAAGAGGCTCAACATAGACATTGCTGGGCTACAGGAGACAAGACTTCCCTCAAACGGCAAACTCAAAGAGCAGGATTTCACCTTCTTTTGGCAGGGAAGAGATCCAGAAGAACCTCGTCAACATGGCGTTGGCTTTGCAGTGAGAAACTCACTACTCTCCTCAATAGAACCACCATCAGGAGGCACTGAGTGTATCCTCTCACTGCGCCTCTCGACTTCTTCTGACTCAGTACATCTACTCAGCATCTATGCTCCCACTCTCTACAGCTCAGAGGAGACCAAGGACCAGTTCTACAAAGATCTCAACTGTGTCACATTAAATATACCAACGACTGAAAATATCTACCTTCTAGGGGATTTTAACGCTCGCGTGAGATCTGACCATGATTCGTGGCCCATTTGTGTTGGACACTTTGGTATTGGCAACATGAATGACAATGGTCAGAGACTACTCGAATTCCGCACATACCACAACCTGTGCATCACAAACACATTCTTTACCAACAAGCCATCCCACAAGACATCTTGGAGACATCCAAGATCTCACCACTGGCATCAGCTGGATCTCATCATTACACGGAGATCCTTCCTGAATTCTACTCTATTGACCCGCAGTTACCACAGCGCGGATTGTGACACGGACGACTCCCTAATTAGAAGTAGGGTGAGGATTCTACCTAAAAAAGTCCATCGCTCCAAGAAAGTGGGCCGACCACGCATTAACACTGCCAGAACCTCGGACCCTACACTGCGAAAATGTTTTGCTGCTTCTATCAAGGTTGCCCTAGGTGGCTGCCCAACCTCCTCTGCTGAAAGTAGGTGGAACTATATCAGGGAAGCTTTGTATACGACATCAATAGATACGTTCGGCATGAGAGAAAGACAAAACTCAGATTGGTACAATGCTGGGCTCTCAGAGCTGGAGCCAGTTATCGAAGCAAAGCGTGCAGCTCTGATGCAATCCAAGAGTGACTCTTCTACAAAGTCTCGAAGAACTCAGAAAGGCACGAAATAAAACCCAACTGACAGCCAGACGCTGTGCAAATATGTATTGGCAGGAAATCTGTCAGCTGCTGACAGTGGCGACACCCGTGGGATGTATGCCGGTTTGAAGAAGGCCCTCGGTCCATCCGCAACCAAGTCAGCCCCTCTGAAATCAACTACTGGAGATCTCACCAGGGATCAAAGCAAGCAAATGGATAGATGGGTGTAGCACTACCAGGATCTCTACTCACGGGAGACTACAGTGGCTGAGGCTGTAGTCGAGAGTGTCAAGATCTTGCCAGTCATGTGCGAACTTGACAGTCCGCCATCTATAGCAGAGCTCACCAAGGCTGTTGACTCCCTAGCAAGAAACAAGGCTCCGGGAAAAGACGGCATCCCCTCAGAGATCATCAAAGCCGGCAAAAACACCATCCTGCTTCGGCACCTTCATGAGCTTCTGTGTCAGTGCTGGGAAGAGGGTACAGTCCCTCAGGATATGCGGGATGCTAACATCATTACGCTTTACAAAAACAAAGGGGACCGTGGTGATTGTAACAATTACCGTAGAATATCTCTTCTAAGCACTGTTGGAAAGACCTTTGCCCGCGTTATCCTGGCCAGGCTACAACTACTTGCTTCTCGAATCTATCCGGAATCGCAGTGTGGCTTTAGAAGAAGCAGATCAACTATCGATATGATATTCTCCATACGCCAACTTCAGGAGAAGTCCAGAGAGCAGAGAATGCCATTATATATGACCTTCATTGATCTAACAAAGACCTTTGACTCGGTAAGCAGAACAGGCCTCTTCACCCTGCTCTAAAAAATCGGATGTCCACCAAAGCTGCTGAGGATCATCAAGTCTTTCCATGATGACATGCAAGGCACCATACAGCACAACGGTTCAACATCAGCCGCCTTCCAAATAAAAAACGGGGTAAAGCAAGGTTGTGTCCTCGCTCCTACATTGTTTGGCATCTTCTTCTCGCTCTTACTCTCACATGCCTTTCAGACATCAGATGATGGAGTGTTTCTGTACAGTAGAAGTGACGGGAAACTGTTCAATCTCTCGCGCCTGCGTGCCAAGACCAAAATCAGAAACGTCCTGATCAAGGAGATGCTATTTGCTGATGATGCGGCTCTGGTATCACACACAGAAGAAGCCCTCCAAAGGCTCATTAACTGTTTTGAGCAAGCATGTAACGACTTTGGCTTAGCTATCAGCCTTAAGAAGACCAACATCATGGGTCAGGCTACATCGGACATCCCAAACATACATATTGGAGACCACAGATTACAAGAGGTGGAGAAGTTTACCTATCTGGGCTCTACCGTTACCTACAACCCATCCCTCGACGCTGAGCTCAATATACGCTTTGGCAAGGCAGCTGCTGCGATGGCCCAACTCTCCAAACGGGCTTGAGACAACAATAAGCTGACCAAGACCACGAAAATGAAGATCTACCAGGCATGTGTACTTAGCACTCTACTGTATGGAAGTGAGGCTTGGACGCTATACACACGCCAAGAGCGTCGCATAAACAGGTGCCTGCTCAACCTTTGCGATATCACTACAGTAAATGCCTTGAACATTGTAGGGAGACAGGTTATTGGTCTGTAGTTTTCTGGTTTTGCTGTCCCATTTGATTTGGGAATTAAGATGGTTTTCCCCTTCGTGAGCCATTCAGGCATTGTCTCTGGCTCTGCTAGTATGTTGTTAGAGTTTTCAGCCAGCTTTTTGTGCATTCCTGTTAGATATTTCAACCAGAAGTTGGGGATCTTGTCATGCCCAGGTGCCTTCCAGTTGCTTAGTCTTTGCAGTGCCTGGGTGACCTCTTCAGTTGTTATGGGGGTCCAAAGTTGTTCAGATGCCGAGTTTGTTATTTTGATACTCCTTTTTTTTGGCTGTTCGTTCGCCGACCATATTTCTTTCCAGAATTCTTCCACTTCTTCTGCCGTTGGTGCTGCAGTGATTTCTATTTTATTTTTGCCAAGTTCTTGGTAGAACTTTTTGGTGTTGGAGTTGAACTTTTTGTTTTGTTCAAAGAAACGCTGGCGTTTCTCGTACCGGCGGATCCTTTGTGCTTTGGCAAGGATATCTTGCTTCAGCTTTTCTTTTATCTCAGGTAAATCTTTTTCTGTGATGTTATATTTGCGGAGTATTTTTGTTTTCTTTTTGTTGCTCAGTAGCGTTGATTGTCTGCTGATTTCATTAAGAATCGACAGATCTTTTCTCATCTTTGTATTTTGTTTTGGATGTTATTTATCCACAGAGTTTGTTTGGGTGGTGGTACTCCTGTTTGGATGGGTTTGAGTGAGTATCCAGTTTCTTTTGTGGCTGCAGTTGCTGCTGCGTATACTAAGTCATTTAGCTCAGTGATATCGCTTTTTGTTTCAGTGGCTATTAGTTCCGTGACGGCTAGGTTTATGCTGTTTATAATTGGTGTTGTTATTTCGTCTATTTTGATTCTTGGGAGGTATGGTCGGTGGTCCATTTTGAGCTCTGTGGTTTTCAGTTCTTTGATTATTTTATTTTTTATATTATCATAATCATTAGGCTCCCCTTCGTTGTTTACATCGTGTTTGTTGGGAATGTTACGTTTGTCTTCGTGTTTTACTGTTTCAGTGTTTATATTATTGGGCATTGTTGTGTGGCTTCTATCTACATTTTCCTGGTGTATTTTTTCTTTTAGATGTTCTATTTCTATTTCTGATATTTTTTTTGCGTTGAGAATGTATCTTCGTACGTTAGCTAATTTATTAGGGTTCATTGCTGTATCCAAGTCTATATTTATGTTATTTTCCTTCCATATTTTATATGTATGTGTTGTTGTGTTTTCATTTTTTGGGTAGAGCACTGCTGTGAAGTATGCGTGTAAGATAGAAATGTATTCCTCACGTGTCCATTTATATCTTTTGGGTTTTATTTGCGGGACATGAGGAACAACGTCCGGCCCATTATTTTGACGGTCGTCATTTTCGTAGGGTACCGGCCCGTTCATTTCTATTGTCACATTGTTTTGCACGTGTAGTTTTTCGTACATTTTGTGTTGTAAGTTGAAAGTACGTACCGTTCGATTGTTATTCTTGGGTTGAATAATATCGGTGGCATTTAATTTCTTCGTAGTTCCTTTGTACATGGTGTTTGGGGTCGGGGATGATCTGTTGATGGATCGTAATGTACCACGCATGTTTACATGTGTTGTGTTAGAGGTGGAGATGATATCGAGTCAAAATACGTCATTTCGTTTCGAAAATAGTTATAAATTTCAATTAGTATTACTTACTCGGATACAGTCAAATCCTTTGTTAGTAAATCTTTGGCTCCATACGATGTCCTTGTTTTCGATGTTTGTGGATAGATTTCGGAGCTCTGTTTTTTCCTTCTTACATCTTAAACGATCCCCGGTGTATTATTATTATTATTATTATTATTATTTATTATTATTATTATTATCATTATTATTATTATTATTATTATTATTATTATTATTATTGTGTGTGTGTGTAGGCGTGCGTGTGTGTTACAGTTAGACAGTTACTGTGTTATACGGTCTTTACTCTGAGTTTGATGGGAACACTCGAACACATGTTTAATCGATCACATAAGTGAATGTTTAGTCACATGTGACTTAAAAACTGGGTCATTGTTAGTCTTCGTGAAGTTTAGTTCTGAGTTGGACGAACCAGGTCATGTAATGAAAATTGCTGCATGCAACGAGTATAAATTGCTGAAAGGTATAAAGCTTTAGTATTTATGTAAATAATTAACTTCCATTCGCCAAAGAGTTATCACCTCAATTCCTCAGACGCTGTTTTTCGAGGTAATTTATTGAAATAAGCCCTGTGAAATACTGCTCTATTACAAGAAAACTCAGAGAAAAGTCTATATGTACATAATCTACAGGACAATTTTTCATTTTATTGTGGAGATGTCATGCCCTTGTACCTAAAGCTTCCAAATGAAACTGGACAGCCAAGTGCAGCTTTCTTTGTGCTCATCAGAAAGCGAAAATAAATACTGAGCCCCTATAAAATATCCATCAAATACCATCTTACCACCTCAGCAAAACAGATCCGTTGGATAATTCAGTTCTAGATATGATGCGCTATGTCTGCAAAAATGGCGTGATTGTTACTGTTCATATGATCAGAGGTGTTCTCAGTCACAGCGGAATTGTGGTTCAATAACAGACAACAACGACACACACACAAAGGAAAAATAATAGAGAAAACTCAAAACACTGTATAGGCATGCGTATATTTCTTTCTTTATTTCTTTCTACATATGGTCATGTGACACACCAAATGTCCTTTTCAACAAATTTCTGGTTTTACTGAAAAAGAAACTTATTATTTCCTTGCTTATCCAATTTTAATACACACGTAATTTCGCGTTTTACCATTCTTCTTCTGATATCTTTTATCAAATAACTCCTATTCACACACACACGCACACACACGCGCGCGCGCAGGAGAGAGAGAGAGAGAGAGAAAGAAAGGAGTAGAGGGGATAAAAATTGCAATAATAATAATAATAATGATGATGATGATGATGATGATGATGATAATAATAATAATATAATAATAATAATAATAATAATAATATAATAATAATAATAATACTAATAATAATAATAATATAATAATAATAATAATAATAATAATAATAATAATAATAAATAATAATAATATAATAATAATAATAATAAATACAATTATAAAATTCATAGGGCACTCTATGAATAAATGGCAAACAGTGCTACACCTCCAAACAAAAGAGGGACTCATGAAAACCAAAGACATCCCCATTAGAAGAGGAATATTCCAGGGAGACACGCTTTCTCCACTCCTTTTCTGCTTGGCACTGTCACCTCTATCTGATATGCTAAATAGAACTGGATGAGGATATAAATATTACGGCAAAACGATCAGCCACCTTTTATATATGGATGACCTAAAACTATACGCTGCGAATGACAAACAGCTGGAAACACTATTAAAGACAGTTCATGGATTTACCAAAGAAATAGATATGAAATTTGGATTAGAAAAATGCGCCAAAGTAACCATGAAAAGAGGAAAACTAGTTAAGAGTAGCAACATCACACTAGATAAAACCAATGAAATAAAAGAATTAGACCAAAGCCAAACTTACAAATACTTAGGAATCCATGAACTAGATAAGACACAACACACACAAATGAAAGAGAAAATAAAAAAGAATATTATAGACGAGTTAGATCAATACTAAAAACAGAGCTCAATGCTAAAAACAAGATAATAGGTATTAACACTTTAGCTGTCCCAGTTATAAGTTACAGCTACAATATCCTTAACTGGACACTAAATGAACTGACCAAAATAGATAGGAAAACAAGAAAAATAATGACAGGATCTAGGATGCATCACCCAAAATCTGACATAGAAAGACTATATATACAACGTATAGAAGGTGGTAGAGGCCTTATACAACTGGAAAACTACTATAAAATAACCACCATAGGACTGCAAAAATATCTACTTCAGAAGGAAGGAAAACTGATACAAATAGCGGCAAAACACGAGCAAAACAAAAACTGTTCTCAGTATTTAAGGAAGCTGACAAATACAAACAAGAAATCATAACACCTAATAAATATGAAGAAGAAGAGAAGAAGAAGAAGAAGAAGAGAAGAAGAAGAAGAAGAAGAAGAAGAAGAAGAAGAAGAAGAAGAAGAAGAAGAAGAAGAAGAAGAAGAAGAAGAAGAAGAAGAAGAAGAAGATAAAGAAACAACAAAAGCTATAAAACAAATGAAATCCAAACTAAAAATAGAACAGCAACGAACCATGATAAAACGATGGCAAGAAAAGCCCCTTCATGGTAAATACTGGACTAGACTAAACGCAAAAGAAATAGACAAAGAAAACCACAAGAAGACCACAAATTCAGTCGTGTTAGATGTTGACACAGTCATAAGAGAGCTTGAGCAAGAACAAACATACAAATATTTAGGGATAAATGAAGGCTCTGGTATTCAGCATGCAAGCATGAAAGAGAAAATCAGTCCTGAAATCTGAACTAAATGCACGTAACAAGGTGTTAGCTATAAATTCCTTAGCAGTTCCAGTTGTTACTTATAGCTACAATGTGTTGAACTGGAATATGAGTGAAGTAAAGAATATAGATAGGAAAATACGCAAGCTGCTGAGTTGTAATAGGATGCACCACCCTAAAGCAGACGTAGATCGCCTTTACCTTCCCAGAGCCCAAGGAGGTCGAGGCCTGATCCAATTTGAACTAGCTTACAAAACAACCACAATTGGACTGGCCAAATATCTCGAAATATCGAATGACTGGATGCTAAAGCTCGTGGAAAATCACGAGAGACGAAAGAAGCTTCATTCTATCATAAAGGAAAGCAAAAAATTTGCTATTGATCTCGTGCAGGATACCCAAACTGAACAACTATTGTTGCAAAGAAGGTGAAAATGATGGCAATGAAAAAAGCGCACGAGCAATTGGCTGATAGGTGGGAGGAGAAACCTCTGCACGGCAAATATGTGACCCGCAGCAAACAAGCTGATGTTGACCAGAAGCAAACCCATCAGTGGCTACGGAGCTCAGGGCTAAAAGCAGAGAGCGAAGGTTTCATCCTGGCTGCTCAAGATCAAAGCCTATTAACTCGGAACTACCAGGCCAATGTGATGAAAAATGGAGCAGACCCAAAATGCCGATTCTGCAACGACATGATTGAAACAGTGAACCACCTAATCTCTGGATGTAAAGTCTTAGCACCAGTGGAGTATAAATTAAGACATGATAGAGTTGGCCAATATCTCCACTGGCTAATAAGTCGGCATTACAATATCAAAACTGCCGACAAGTGGTATAATCACCACCCTGAGGCTGTAACTGAAGGAGAAAATGTAACCATTCTGTGGGACTTTCCAGTACATACAGACCGAACCATCAAGGCCAATAAACCAGATATTGTTGTGAAAGACCAAAACAATAAAGTTTGCTTATTGATCGACATGAGCATCCCCTGTGATCATAATATCTCAGCGAAAGAGTTTGACAAGCTCAGAAAATATAAAGACCTACTCATTGAAATTGAGAAAATGTGGCATCTCAAGGCGGTTACAATACCAGTGATCGTAGGAGCACTAGGAATGATCAAGAAGGGAACCGAAAATTATGAGAATGATCCCTGGCTTACCATCCCTGCAAGAAGTGGAAAAGATTGTCTTAATTGGTACATCACACGTATTGAGAAGAGCATTGTCGATGTGAGAACTGTTGCTGCTCATGTATTTTAATTTAACTTAAAAAAAAAAAAATAATAAAAAAATGAACGAACTACTGAGTTTGGTTTAATGGCCTACCAATGTATACTATGAGTTTCTTTGCCCTAGGAAGACACTCGGCAAGAAATGATAGCAAATTTGAAAGAAGAAGAAAAAAAAGTAGTAATAATAATAATAATAATAATAATAATAATAATAGTGGCTCTCATGGCTGCTGATCTTAACTGATTGGAAGTGTTATTATTATTATTATTATTATTATTATTATTATTATTGAGTGAGAGAGCAGTGCATGCCATCAAAGTGACACTGGGGTAAAAATATACGTAGCCCAGTATACCCATCATGACTACCCGTCTGATAAGGGTACACCAAGCACATGCATCACAACAATATGTGCGTGACATGATCTCATATCAAGAATAGCAGCGCATGACCTTGCAGGTGGGGCGTAGTCAGAATTTTCTTCAGGTTGAGTAGCCCATCCCGTTCAAAAAGTCCCTGAATAAGGGCTGTTTAAGGATCTTGAACGAAACACCCATGTTTCCAAAGGTGAATTATCCAAACCCCAGAGAATTGCTTTCAACATGTGGCTATGATGCTCCCCCACCACTTCTGCTCGTGATCAGGGATGCACGCATCGTCAGCTACTAAGGGACATGCTCAACTGGTTAAGGTCAAACAACTGACAAGCAAATCTGTGATACTGAGCAGAATATTTGCTGTAGCCCCATCTTTTATACCAAGACAAAACAATGTACATGATAACACTTCCAATCACTTAAGATCAGAGGCCATTAGAGTCACTGCCTGGTACTGCATCGTGTGAGTGTGTGTGCGTGTGTGTGTGCATTTGAATGGTAGGGGAGGACAAGATTTCTAATGCTTATTTGAGATTTATATGTCGTACACCTTACTATGTTACAATCCAATTTTCATTACAACTGGCTCCCTGTTTCCAGCTGCCGCAACCCATTCAGTTCTTTTGCATAGACGAGGCATGCTCTGATATTGGTTAGACTAAAATGTTGTTAAATATTTGAAATAACAAGAAAAAAAGACTTGGTAGCATTTAAGCATTCACTTCATTGGTCATAAGGACGGGATGTTCCCTCTTTATTACTATTCAAGCAGATCCGTGGGTTTGCATGAAAGTTCCCAGTACAAGGGCCGGAAGGAAAACGGACATCATCGATGCTTTTGGGAAATTAGATTCATCTGAAAAAATATAAAAGTAAATATAAAAGAAAATAATAATTTGAGAAAAATATAATTTTCTTTTCAATTTTTTATTTGCAAAGCGTAGTACTAATTCTATCGATCTCTTATGCGAACCGCTAAGTTACGGAGAAGTAAACACACTAACAGCTGTTGTCAAATGATGGTTGGGGGACAAACATATATACAATGACACACAAACACATTCGACGGGCTTCTTTCAGTTTCTTATTTCTTGTGTTTGTCCCCTCTATGTTTAGCCCACAAGGGGCTAAACATAGAGAGACAAACAAAGACAGACACAGGGATTAAGTCGATTGCATCGACCCCAGAGCGTAACTGCTACTTAATTTATTGACCTCGAGAGGATGAAAGGCAAAGTCGACCTCGGCGGAATTTGAACTCAGAACATAGCGGCAGACGAAATACCTATTTCTTTGCAACCCACAAGGGGCTAAACACAGAGAGGACAAACAAGGACAGGCAAACGGATTAAGTCGATTATATCGACCCCAGTGCGTAACTGGTACTTATTTAATCGACCCCGAAAGGATGAAAGGCAAAGTCGACCTCGGCGGAATTTGAACACAACGTAGCGGCAGACGAAATACCTATTTCATTATTACCCACAAGGGGCTAAACACAGAGGGGACAAACAAGGACAGACATAGGTATTAAGTCGATTACATCGACCCCAGTGCGTAACTGGTACTTAATTTATCGACCCCGAAAGGATGAAAGGCAAAGTCGACCTCGGTGGAATTTGAACTCACAACGTAACGGCAGCCGAAATACCGCTAGGCGTTTCGCCTGGCGCGCTAACGTTTTTGCCAGCTCGCCGCCTTTCAGTTTCTGTTAGCCAAATCCACTCACAAGGCTTTGGTAAGCTCGTGGGATTGCAAGTGGTAAGCAGTGGGATTGAACCTGGAATCATGTGAAACTTTTGAAGTTAAAATTATCAGTTAAATCTTGAAATCACACGCTACCGTCTTAAAAAGGAGAATTATAAATTATATGGTTCTAGATATAAATATTTAGAAAGAAAAAAATGGGAATACCTTTCATCGTAAGATAGATTGACCCCCATCAGTGAGGAGTTTGGGCTAAGCAACAACAACAATATAAAGTTTTTAATTTTTCAGTGCGTTAAATAATTTTTCATCATACCGAACTATACTTGAGGGCCTTACCATTCTTGTGTATCATATTCTATATACTAAGTAGAATGTCATGTTTTAATCGGTCTCAGCACACCTCTTTTTGGGGTGGTGGAGTTGGTGTACCCTGTTTTTTTTTTTGGGGGGGGGGATTCTTTGACCCAGTATTAATTTTCTTTCCGCAATATAATTTGTACTTATAAACACACACAAACATACACACACGCACACGACACACACACACAACACACACACACGCACACACACACACACACACACACACACACACACACACACACACACACACCACACACACACACACAGCAACTGTAGTGAAAAAAATTTTATCAAGATCCGGAACAATATATCCGGCAAACTTAGGATTGGAAGCGTTCTGAAATTTTGGATTTGTCGGTTTTCGACGAAAAAAAAATTGTATTTATCAGATATACTTTTAAAGCAGGTTCTAGCTGGTATTTATTTCAGGCGGCGAGCTGGCAGAAACGTTAGCACGCCGGGCGAAATGCGTAACCGTATTTCGTCTGCCGTTACGTTCTGAGTTCAAATTCCGCCGAGGTCGACTTTGCTTTTCATTCTTTCGGGGTCGATTAAATAAGTACCAGTTACGCACTGGAGTCGATATAATCGACTTAATACGTTTGTCTCTCCTTGTTTGTCCCCTCTGTGTTTAGCCCCTTGTGGGTAGTATAGAAATAGGTATTTCGTCTGTCTTTACGTTCTGAGTTCAAATTCCACCGAGGTCGATTTTGCCTTTCAGAGTCGATAAAATTAGTACCAGTTACACACTGGGGTCGATGTAATTGACTTAATCCCTTTCCCCAAATTTGTGACCTTGTGCTTCCAGTGGAAAGGATTTACCAGTCCACATAAAATTCTTAAAATGTATTATACTGTACCACGTATCAAGTATATAATGTATATAGCGTGAAAATTAACATTTTCCTTGGTATGCCATGCCCGAATAAGGAAGCTTTATCTGCATTATACACTCGTTCAGGAGAAGGAGTGTCCTGTACTAGAAACCAGTTTAGCAAATTCATTTAATTACCCTTCTGCAGCTTCGTAGAGTTTGTTTAATTCTGTTGAACCACCCAGGTGAATATTCGGGTGGAATTGTCAATTTTAATTCGTCGTGAAAAAAATTAGTTTTGCCCATTGTACTGGAAAGAGTAAGTGAACATTTTTCATTCCGACGCTGTTTGGTCCACTCAAGAAATGTTCTGTCCACATCGACGCTACCTGGTCCACTCAAGCAACGATCTGTCCACCTCAGTTCCCTTCGACCTGTATAAAGTTTGTCCATTAATTTAGACATATGAGTCAATGTCACCGTAGAACTTATGTGTTCTTTCGGTTTATCGATATCATAAATAGCAGACATACAGACCCCATATTCCTCACCAAAAGCCACCCTGAGGCATCTTTATCGAGTCCCTTGAGTAATTCTGCTCACGTAGTAACACTGAATGCTAAGTGTTCCCATTTCGCTTTTTGATTAGCAAAATGCATTTCTTCCGATCTTTTCGACATGGTTACGAATGAAGATTATAATAAATTCACACAAATAAACACGTATCTGTGAGAGGGTTACTTGTACACTAGCACAGTCATGCTGAAACTGGTACCGTGCGACGTGTACGTCACAAAAACCGAAAGAAAGCAGCTGCGCGGCAAACTACAATCAAACTGCAAAATTCAAAATTAGCCAATTAAAAAAAATAACCGCTGTTGAAGTCCGGTACTGCACTAATAATCTTTTCTACTAAAGGCACAAGCCTGAAATTCGCGGTGAAGAGACTAATCGATTACAACGATCTCAGGATTTCATAGGTATCTGGTTTATCGACCTCGAAACGACGAAAGGCAAAATCGACTTCGGCGGAATTTGAACTTAGCGACAGGCGATATACTGCTAAGCATTTTGTCCTGAGTGCTAACGATTCTGCCTTGATACTGCATCAATAATAATTTCAAATTTAAGGCGGCGAGTTGGTAGAAAC